>NC_092709.1:267307695-267447622 GCF_047496885.1 Scyliorhinus torazame | reverse complement strand
TCAGCTAAAGAGTACTGCAAATTGCAGAATATAAAGGCATATATGACAAACCATTCCTCCGCCCCCACTCGATGTAGAAGTACAGACTATACACCACAATAGTCAGCCCCAATTTGCACCCAAAGGTTTCACTTACCTAATAATTAATCATAAAAGTGATCAAAAGCAGACAATATGGGCTGCGTTGCAAAAATGCGTGGGGGTTTAAGACACACCCACATAAAACAGATCCCATGTGGCGAACAGAGGAGAAATGAATCGAACCAATAAAATAAGCTGATTGCAAGCTAGAATAATAATAATCTTTATTATGGTCACAAGTAGGCTTACATAGACTGCAATGAAGTTACTGTGAAAAGCCCCTAGTCGCCACATTCCGGAGCTTGTTCGGGTACACAGGGAGAATTCAGAATTCTCAACTGTACGGGAATTGAACCCGCGCTGCTGGCCTTGTTCTGCATCACAAACCAGTTGCCTAGCCCACAGAGCGAAGTCGTAACACTTGCTATCGAATAACTGCGCTGCCTCGAAGAAATTTGGTGTTGAAAAACAGGTACAAGAATGCAATCAGCCCTGAAGAAGATGCCCACGGCGTGCGTCACAGAGAACAGGGACCAGTCACTGGCCTCATCTTCAGCAGCATGCTATCGGAATGGTTTCATCACCACCACTTTAGGCCAAATCAACCCGAGTCCAGCAAAGATTTCAGAATTGGTGTAGCCCCTTTGTGGAACAAAACACTACAGTGCTGTGTCAGAAGACCAAGAATGCTCACAGGTTACAGAAATGCCGTTGTGCCAAAATTGCTAGTTTCCGCAATTGAGCATTACAGCGACAAAAACACGGGTACCTATTAGGCCACATTGGCAATGTGGATGACATGCCTAAGAATTTTGTGTGTCCAGCAACTGAACTGTGGAATAGAAAGGTTCAAAAACAGTTATTTTGAAAATGGATGCAAGACGACAAGACTCATCGTGGTACTAGCCGCCATCGATGACAGAATGCAATTAAAGCCTAGTTATTTTCTAAGTAAAGCTATGCCAACCTTCAAATTTCCTGCAGGATTTTTGTGCAAGTCCAAAAACAGTTGGATGGATGAGGATCAAAAATGTGTGGGTGGATAATGGTTGGAATGGGCATCATGGTGGCCTAAAGAATGCAGCTCATTAGTTAAGGACATGTTCATATCCCACATAACCAATAGGATCCAGGCGGGTACCAGTGAAGAAATAATACCACACTGCAGTTCTTCCCGGTGATCTAACATACATAGCTCAACCTTAGCATGTGTGCCTCAACAAGCCATTCAAGGATCATGTTCACATCAAATGGAAAAGGTGGATGGAGAAAGAAACCTCCACAAAGAATGAAAATTGCATGCTGCACCATTTGTTTTGGTCAGTTTGACCACCAAATCAGGAAATGCTAAAAGCACACAAACTGTTTTCAAGTCATCAAAAAATGTGGAATATCCAATTGAGTGAAGAAGAGAAAGATCCTTTGTCGATGATTCTGAAAACAAAAATGTCACATCTGATCCTGACTGGAATCTTTACAAAGATGCCATGACCAAAGTGACTTCTATGAACAGTGTTGAATGCCAAAGACAATGAATTTGTTTGTGTTCAAAACTTTCTTTCTAGAATTAATTTATTCAATAACATGTGCCACATTAATTTATTTTTGCTTTTCCACATTTCAAAAAATAAAAAAATAGCCACGCATAGTAGCAGTTCACATTTTATACTGGCGGCATAGTGGGCACTGCTGCCCAACAACTCTCGGAACCCGGGTTCAATTCTGGCCTCGGGCACTTGTGTGGAGTTTGCATGCTCTTCCCTGTGTCTGCATGGGTTTCCTCTGGGTGCTCTGGTTTCCTCCCACAGTCCAAAGATGAGCAGGTTAGATGGATTGGCCATGCTAAATTGCCCCTTAAGAGTCCAAAAGGTTGGTGGGGTTACTGGGAGAGGGTGGAGGCCTGGGCTTGCGTCGGATGCGTGTGGATACACCCCAGTGTGGATTCGATAGACCGAATGGCTTCCTTCTGCACTGGAAATTCTATTCTATGATCTAAAAAAAGTCAACCCGGCGGGTGTCAGGAGGCGGATTACTCGCCGTAGGATTCCTAGTCTTTGACCTGCTCTGGTAGCCACAGTACTAGTATGGCTAGTCTATTTTAGTTTCTGATGAATGGTAATCCCCGGGATGTTAATTGTGGGGGATTCAGCGATAATAATGCCATGGGACGATGGTTCAATCCTCTCTTGTAGGAGATGGTCATTGCCTGGCACTTGTGTCTTGCTGCATTTGGACATAAGACTGCTTCATTATCTGAGGAGTTGCGAATGATGCTGACCATTTTGCAGTCATCCACAATCATCCCCACGTCTGACCTTATGAGGGAAGGGAGGTCATTGATGAAGCAGCTGAAGATGGTTGGGCCTAGGACACTACCATGAGGAACTCCTGCAGTGATATCCTGGAGCTGAGAAAATCATGGGAGACTTCAATATGCAGGTGGACTGGGAAAATCAGATTGGCAGTGGATCCCAAGAAATGGAATTTGGGGAATGTCTAAGAGATGGTTTTTTGGGGCAGCTTAGTGACAGAGCCTACTAGGAAACAGGCATTCTGGATTTTGTGACGTGCAATGAGGCAGATTTGATTAGGGAACTTAAGGTGAAGAAACCCTTAAGGAGCAGTGACCACAATATGATAGAATTTACCCTGCAGTTGAGGGAGAAGCTGCAATCAGATGTAACAATATTACAATTAAATAAGGGTAACTACAAAGACCTGAGGGAGGAGCTGGCTAGAGTTGATTGGAAAAGGAGCCTAGCAGGTTAGACAGTGGAACAGCAATGGCAAGTGTTTGGGGGGGGTTATTCGAGAGGCAAAACAGAAATTCATCCCAAGGAGGAGGAAACATGACGAGGCATCCATGGCTGAGGAGGGAAGTCAAGGACAGCATAAAAGCAAAAGAACAAGCATACAAAGTGGCGAGCATTAGGGGAAGCCAGAGGATTGGAAAGCTTTTAAAAGTGAGCAGAGGACAACTAAGAAAACAATGGGAATGGGGGGGGGGGGAAAGAGAAGATCAAATCTGAGTGCAAGCTAGCTAGTAATATAAAATAACTCAGGAAGAGTTTTTTTCAATACATAAACGGTAGGAGAGGGGCAAAAATAGACATCGGACCACTGGAAAATGTGACTGGAGAAGTAATAATAGTAAACAAAGAAACGGCAGAGGAACTGAATAGTTACTTTGCATCAGTCTTCATGGTGGACGACACCAGTGGGATGCCAGAGCTCCAGCAGAATCAAGGGACAGAGGTGAGTGTAGTGGCCATCACTAAGGAGAAGGTTCTGGGGAACCTGAAAGGTCTGATGGTGGATAAATCACCTGGAGCGGATGGACTACACCCCAGGGTTCTAAGAGAGGTGGCTGAGGAGATTACGGAGGTATTGGTGGTGATCTTACAGGAATCACTGGAGACAGGAAGGGTCCCAGAGGACTGGAAAGTGGCCAAAGTAACAGCTGTTTAAGAATGGAGGGAGGCAGAATCATAGAATTTACAGTGCAGAAAGAGGCCATTCGACCCCATCAACTCCGCACCAGCCCTTGGAAAGAGTACACTATTGAAGCCTACACCTCTACCCTATCCCTGTAACCCAGTAATTCCACCTAAATTTTTTGGACACAAAGAGAAATTTAGCTTGGCCAATCCAACTAACCAGCACATCTTTGGAAATTATAGGCCGGTTAGCCTTGCTTCGATCATTGGATTTAGATTGTTTGGAGACTTGAGAGGAGAGATGGCAGATGGAGTTTAATTAGACAAATGTGACGTAATGCATTTTGGAAGGTCTAATAGAGGTAGGGACTATAGTGGATGGTAGAGCCCTCAAGAGTATAGACAGTCAGAGAGATCTAGGAGAACAGGTCCACAGGTCAATGAAAGGGGCAACACAGGTGGAGACGGTAGTCAAGAAGGCATACAGCATGCTTGCCTTCATTTGCCGGGGCAACGAGTATAAAAATTGGCAAGTAATGTTGCAGCTGTATAGAACCTTAGTTAGGCCACACTTGGAGTATAGTGTTCAATTCTGGTCGCCACACTACCAGAAGGATGTGGAGGCTTTAGAGAGGGTGCAGAAGAGATTTACCAGGATGTTGCCTGGTATGGAGGGCATTAGCTACGAGGAGCGGTTGAATAAACTCGGTTTGTTCTCACTGGAACGACGGAGATTGAGGGGCGACCTGATAGAGGTCTACAACATTATGAGGGGCATAGACAAGAGTGGATGGTCAGAGACTGTTTCCCAGGGTAGAGGGGTCAATTACTAGGGGTCAGCCTGCGCTGACCATGCTGCCCGTCAAAACTAAAATCTTCTACACTTCCGGGGTCCGTATCCCTCTATTCCCATCCTGTTCATGTATGTCAAGATGCCCCTTAAACGTCACTATCGTCCCTGCTTCCACCACCTCCTCCGGCAGCGAGTTCCAGGCACCCACTACCCGGTGTAAAAAACTTGCCTCGTACATCTACTCTAAACCTTGCCCCTCTCACCTTAAACCTCTGCCCCCTAGTAATTGACCCCTCTACCCTGGGGAAAAGCCTCTGACTATCCAGTCTGTTTATGCCCTCATAATTTTGTAGATCTCTACCAGGTCGTCCCTCACCCTCCTTTATTCCAGTGAGAACAAACCGAGTTTATTAAACCTCTCCTCAAAGCTCATGCCCTCCAAACCAGACAACATCCTGGTAAATCTCTTCTGCACCCTCTCTAAAGCCTCCACATCCTTCTGGTACTGTCGTGACCAGAATTGAGCACTATACTCCAAGTGTGGCCTAACTAAGGTCCTCTACAGCTGCAACATGACTTGCCAATTCTTATACTCAATGCCCCGGCCAATGAAGGCAAGCATGCAGTTAGCCTTCTTGACTACCTTCTCCACCTGTGCTGCCCCATTCAGTGACCTGTGGACCTGTACACCTAGATCTCTGACTGTCAATATTCTTGAAGGTTCTACCATTCACTGTATATCCCCAACCTGTATTAGACGTGCAGATTCAGTCGGCAGTTAAGGCGGCAAATGCAATGTTGGCATTCATGTGGAGGGGGCTAGAATACAAGGGCAGCTATGTACTTCTGAGGCTGTCAGACCCCATTTGGAGTATTGTGAGCAGCTTTGGGCCCCATATCTAAGGATGGATGTGCTGGCCTTGGAAAGGGTGCAGAGGAGGTTTACAAAAATGATCCCTGGAATGAAGAGCTCGCTGTATGAGGAACGGCTGAGGACTCCGGGTTTGTACTCGTTGGGATTTAGAAGGATGGGGGGGGGGTGGGGGGGGGGGGGAAGAATCTTATTGAAACTTACAGGATACTGCGAGACCTGGATAGAGTGGACATAGAGAGGATGTTTCCACTTGTAGCAAAAACTAGAAGCCGAGGACACCATCTCAGAATAAAAGGGGTGATCTTTAAAACAGAGATGAGGAGGAATTTCTTCAGCTGGAGAGTGACGAGGTGGATCTGTGGAACACTTTGCCGCAGAAGGCTGTGGAAGCTAAATCACTGAGTGTCCTTAAGACAGAGATAGATAGGTTCTTGATTAATAAGAGGATCAGGGGGGTATGGGGAGAAGGCAAAAGAATGGAGATGAGAAAAATATCAACCATGATTGAATGGTGGAGCAGACTCGTGAACAGAGTGGCCTAATTCTCTTCTATGTCTTATGGAGTTGATGTACCTCCAAATCACCACAACCATCTTCCTTTGTGCCAGGTATGGCACCAGCCAGCGGAGATTTCCCCCTAATTCCCATAGACTCTATTTTAGCTAGGGCTCCTTGATACCATACACGGTCAAATGCTCCTTGATGTCACCAACAGTCACTCTCACCTCATCTCTGGCATTCAGCTCTTTGTCCATGTTTGGACCAAGGCTGTAATGAGGTCTGGAGCTGAGTGACGCTGGCAGAACCCAAACTGAGCATCCATGAGCAGGTTACTGATGAGTAAGTACCGCTTGATAGCACTATTGATGACTCCTTCCATCGCTTTGCTGATGTAGAGTAGACAGATCGGGCGGTATTTGGCTGGGTTGGATTTGTCCTGTTTCTTGTGCACAGAACACACCTGAACAATTTTCCACATTGTCGGGTAGATGCTAGTGTTGCAGCTGTAGTGGAACAGCTTGGCTAGGGGTGCGGCAAATTCTGGAGCACGTCTTTAATCTTTTGCCGGAATATTGTCGAAGGAGACCGAGATGGATCATCCACTCAGCACCTCTGTTGTTGCGAAATCCTCAGCCTCGTCTTTTGCACATATGTGCTGGGCTCCTCCATGACTGAGGATGAGGATATTTGCGGTTCCATATAGGGTCTCCTCCCGAGATCCCCAATATCACAGATATCAGTCTTCAGCCAATATGATTCACTCTACGTGATATCAAGAAACGGCTGAAGGCACTGGATACTGCAATGGCTATGGGCCCTGACAATAGTACTGAAGACTTATGCTCCAGAACATGCCGCACGCCGAGCCAATTTGTTCCAGTACAGCTAATACACTGGCACCTACCCGGCAATGTGGAAACATTGCCCAGCTGTGTCACAAATCCAACCCAGCCAATTACCATCCTATCAGTCTTCTCTCCATCATCAGCAAAGTGATGGAAGGAGTCATCAACAGTGCTATCAAGCGGCACAACTCAGCAATAACTTGCTCGCAGATGCGGTATGGGTTCCGCCAGGTCACTCAGCTCTTGGCATCATTACAGCCTTGATTCAAACATGGACAAAGAGCTGAATGCCAGAGGCGAGGTGAGAGGGACTGCCTTTGACATCAAGGCAGCATTTGATTTGAGTATGCATCAAGGAGCCCTAGCTAAACTGGAGTCAATGGGAATCAGGGGACAAACTCTCCACTGGTTGCAGTCATAGCTGGCACAAAAGGAAGATGGTTGTGGTGGTTGGAGGTCAATCATCTCAGCTCCAGGAATCACTGCAAGACAGAAGTGCCAGGCAATGACCATTTCCTACAAGAGAGGATTGAACCATCGTCCCATGACATTTAATGGCATTACTAGCGCTGAATCCCCCACAATTAACATCCCGGGGGTTACCATGAACTAGATTAGCCTGTCCACCATCTACAAGGCACAAGTCAGGGGTGTAATGGAATACGCTCCACTTGCCTGGAGGAGTACACCTGCAACAAGACTCAAGAAGCTAGACTCCATCCAGGACAAAGCAGCCCTCTTGATTGTTCCTCCTTCTATAAACATTGAAACCCCCCACCACTGACGAACAGAGGCAGCCATGTGTACCATCTACAAGATGCACTGCAGGAACTCACCAAGGCTCCTTCGACAGCACCTTCCAAACACACGGCCACTACCATCTAGAAGGACAAGAGCAGGAGATACCTGGGACCCCCACAAACTGGAAGTTCCCCTCCAAGTCACTCACCATCCTGACTTGGAAATATATTGCCGCTCCTTCACTGTCACTGGGGCAACATCCTGGAACTCCCTCCCTAACAGCACAAGGGGTACACCTGAAGGACTGCAGCAGTTCAAGGCAGCTCACCACCACCTTCTGAAGGGCAACTACGGATGGGCAATAAATGTGCCAGGTATGACTGCAATAAGTGGAGAGCTTTCCCCCTCATTCCCTAACCAGCGACGCCCACATCCTGCAAAAATGAATTTTAAAAAATTAATAAAATACACCCTGACACACTCCTCCCCACACAAAATCTTCACGCCCATTTCCCTCATAAGAACAGAAGAACTAGAAGCAGGAGTAGGCCATCTGGCCCCTCGAGTCTGCTCCACCATTCAATGAGATCATGGCTGATCTTTTGTGGACTCAGCTCCACTTTCCGGCCCGAACACCATAACCCTTAATCCCTTTATTCTTCCAAAAAACTATCTTTATCTTAAAAACATTTAATGAAGGAGCCTCTACTGCTTCACTGGGCAAGAAATTCCATAGATTCACAACCCTTTGGGTGAAGGAGTTCCTCCTAAACTCAGTCCTAAATCTTCTTCCCCTTATTTTGAGGCTATGCCCCCTAGTTCTGCTTTCACCCGCCAGTGGAAACAACCTGCCCGCATCTATCCTATAGCACAAAGAACAAAGAAATGTACAGCACAGGAATAGGCCCTTCAAGCCCGTGCCGACCATGCTGCCCGACTAAACTACAACCTTATACACTTCCTGGGTCCGTATCCCTCTATTCCCATCCTATTCATGTATTTGTCAAGATGCCCCTTAAACCTTGCCCCTCGCAACTTAAACCTATGCCCCCTAGTAATTGACCCCTCTACGCTGGGGATAAGCCTCTGACTATCCACTCTGTCTATGCCCCTCATAATTTTGTAGACCTCTATCAGGTCGCCCCTCAACCTCCGTCGTTCCAGTGAGAACAAACCGAGTTTATTCAACCGCTCCTCATAGCTAAAGCCCTCCATACCAGGCAACATTCTGGTAAATCTCTTCTGCACCCTCTCTAAAGGCTCCACACCCTTCTGGTAGTGTGGCGACCAGAATTGAACACTATACTCCAAGTGTGGCCTAACTAAGGTTCTATACAGCTGCAACATGTCTTGCCAAATCTTATACTCAATGCCCCGGCCAATGAAGGCAAGCATGCCGTATGCCTTCTTGACAACCTTCGCCACCTGTGTTGCCCCTTTCAGTGACCTGTGGGCCTGTACACCTAGATCTCTCTGACTTTCAATACTCGAGGGTTCTACCATTCACTGTATATTCCCTACCTGTAATAGACCTTCCAAAATGCACTACCTCACATTTGTCCGGATTAAACTCCATCTGCCATCTCTCCGCCCAAGTCTCCAAACAATCTAAATTCTGCTGTATCCTCTGACAGTCCTCATCGCTATCCGCAATTCCACTAACCTTTGTGTCGTCTGCAAACTTACTAATCAGACCAGTTACATTTTCCTCCAAATCATTTATATATACTACAAACAGCAACGGTCCCAGCACTGATCCCTGCAGAACACCACTGGTAACAGCCCTCCAATTAGAAAAGCATCCTTCCATTGCTACTCTCTGCCTTCTATGACCTAGCCAGTTCTGTATCCACCTTGCCAGCTCACCCCTGATCCCGTGACTTCACAGATTGTACTAGTCTACCATGAGGGACCTTGTCAAAGGGCTTACTGAAGTCCATATAGACAACATCCACTGCGCTACCTGCATCAATCAACATTGTGACCTCCGCGAAAAACTCTATCAAGTTAGTGAGACACGACCTCCCCTTCACAAAACCATGCTGCCTCTCACGAATACGTCCATTTGTTTCCAAATGGGAGTAGCTCCTGTCTCGAAGAATTCTCTCCAGTAATTTCTCTACCACTGAAGTAAGGCTCACCGGCCTGTAGTTCCCTGGACTATCCTTGCTACCCTTCTTAAACAGAGGAACAACATTGGCTATTCTCCAGTCCTCCGGGACATCACCCAAAGACAGTGAGGAGCCAAAGATTTCTGTCAAGGCCTCAGCAATTTCCTCTCCAGCCTCCTTCAGTATTCTGGGGTAGATCCCATCAGGCCCTGGGGACTTATCTACCGTAATATTTTTTAAGACGCCCAACACTTTATCTTTTTGGATCTCAATGTGACCCAGGCTATCTACACACCCTTCTCCAGACTCAACATCTACCAATTTCTTCTCTTTGGTGAATACTGATGCAAAGTATTCATTTAGTACCTCGCCCATTTCCTCTGGCTCCACACATAGATTCCCTTGCCTATCCTTCAGTGGGCCAACCCTTTCCCTGGCTACCCTCTTCCTTTTTATGTACGTGTAAAAAGCCTTGGGATTTTCTTTAACCCTATTTGCCAATGACTTTTCGTGACCCCTTCTAGCCCCCCTGACTCCTTGCTTAAGTTCCTTCCTACTTTTCTTATATTCCACACAAGCTTAGTCTGTTCCCAGCCTTATAGCCCTGACAAATGCATCCTTTTCTTTTTGACGAGGCCTACAATATCTCTCGTTTTCCAAGGTTCCCGAAAATTGCCGTATTAATCCTTCTTCCTCACAGGACCATGCCGGTCCTGAATTCCTTTCAACTGACACTTGAAAGCCTCCCACATGTCAGATGTTGATTTGCACTCAAACATCCGCCCCCAATCTAGGTTCTTCAGTTCCCGCCTAATATTGTTATAATTAGCCTTCCCCCAATTTAGCACATTCACCCTAGGACCACTCTTATCCTTGTCCACCAGCACTTTAAAACTTACTGAATTGTGGTCACTGTTCCCGAAATGCTCCCCTACTGAAACTCCCACCACCTGGCCGGGCTCATTCCCCAATACCAGGTCCCGTAGCGCCCCTTCCCACACTGTCTACATATTGTTTTAAGAAGCCCTCCTGGATGCTCCTTACAAACTCTGCCCCGTCTAAGCCCCTGACACTGAGTGAGTCCCAGTCAATATTGGGGAAGTTGAAGTCTCCCATCACCACAACCCTGTTGTTTATACTCTTTTCCAAAATCTGTCTACCTATCTGCTCCTCTATCTCCCGCTGGCTGTTGGGAGGCCTGTAGTAAACCCCCAACATTGTGACTGCACCCTTCTTATTCCTGATCTCTACCCATATAGCCTCACTGCCCTCGGAGGTGTCCTCCCATAGTCCAGCTGTGATATTCTCACTAACCAGTAGCGGAACTCCGCCACCCCTTTTACATCCCCCTCTATCCCGCATGAAACATCTAAATCCTGGAACGTTTAACTGCCAAACCTGCCCTTCCCTCAACCAGGTCTCTGTAATGGCAACATCATAGTTCCAAGTACTAATCCAAGCTCGAAATTCATCTGCCTTACCCGTAATACTTCTTGCATTAAAACATATGCACTTCAGGGCACCAGACCCGCTGTCTGCTCTACCTCAGAGCCACGCTGTCCCTATTCCCTAGTTCTCCCTCAATGGTCTCACCTTCTGACCTATTGCTCCCGTGCCCACCCCCCTGCCATACTAGTTTATTCCCTTCATAATTTTATATGTTTCTACAAGGACCCCCTCATCCTTCTAAATTCCAACGAGTACAGTCCCAGTCTACTCAACCGTTCCTCGTAATCCAACCCCTTCAGCTCTGGGATTAACCTAGTGAATCTCCTCTGCACACCCTCCAGTGCCAGTACATCCTTTCTCAAGTAAGGAGACCAAAACTGAACACAATTCTCCAGGTGTTGCCTCACTAACACCTTATACAATTGCAGCATAACCTCCCTAGTCTTAAAACTCCATCCCTCTAGCAATGAAGGACAAAATTCCATTTGCCTTCTTAATCTCCTGTTGTACCTGTAAACCAACTTTTTGCGACTCATGCACTAGCACACCCAGGTCTCTCTGCACAGCAGCATGTTTTAATATTTTATCATTTAAATAATAATCCCTTTTGCTGTTATTCCTACCAAAATGGATAACTTCACATTTGTCAACATTGTATTCCATCTGCCAGACCCTAGCCCATTTACTTAGCCTATCCAAATCCCTCTGCAGACTTCCAGTATTCTCTGCACTTTTTGCTTTAGCACTTATCTTAGTGTCATCTGCAAACTTGGACACATTGCACTTGGTCCCCAACTCCAAATCATCTGTGTAAATTGTGAACAGTTGTGGGGCCAACACTGATCCCTGAGGGACACCACTAGCTACCGATTGCCAACCAGAGAAACACCCATTAATCCCCACTCTTTGCTTTCTATTAATTAACCAACCCTCTATCCATGCTACTACTTTACTCTTAATGCCATGCATCTTTATCTTATGCAGCAACCTTTTGGGTGGCACCTTGTCAAAGGCTTTCTGGAATTCCACATATACCACATCCATTGGCTCCCCGTTATCTACCGCCCTGGTAATGTCCTCAAAGAATTCCACTAAATTAGTTAGGCACGACCTGCCCTTTATGAACCCATGCTGCATCTGCCCAATGGGACAATTTCCATCCAGATGCCACTGGCCTATAATTACCCGCTTTCTGCCTACCTCCTTTTTAAACAGTGGTGTCACGTTTGCTAATTTCCAATCCGCCGGGACCACCCCAGAGTCTAGTGAATTTTGGTAAATTATCACTAGTGCATTTGCAATTTCCCTAGCCATCTCTTTTAGCACTCTGGGATGCATTCCATCAGGGCCAGGAGACTTGTCCACCTTCAGCCCCATTAGCTTGCCCATCACTACCTCCTTGGTGATAACAATCCTCTCAAGATCCTCACCTGTCATAGCCTCATTTCCATCAGTCACTGGCATGTTATTTGTATCTTCCACTGTGAAGACCGACCCAAAAAACCTGTTCAGTTCCTCAGCCATTTCCTCATCTCCCATTATTAAATCTCCCTTCTCATCCTCAGAATGGTCATGGAGCAACAGTTCTCATCTGCAACATCTGTGGGGGCGCTTTTAAATACTAACAAATTTTAAAACTTATCCAAATGGTATCTGGGAGAAAATAGCAATTCTTACTGTACAGCAATGCCATAACACCAACATAAATAATTGCTTGGTAAGTGAGCAAATACAGAAAGCTACAGATAGCACAGGCAGATATGACCACCAGGTCACCTGGTAAATTCTTGCAGCTCATATGATACACTGGCTGCTAGGTTTTTGGCAGCAACTGTCCCAGAGATGTGATTGTACCGTGGTCTATCCCGGGTAGCAGGGTTAGCAGAGGGCCAAAAGCAGGGACATGCCAAGTGTTTGATTACCAGTTGCCACAGAAAGTGATGTGATGATTGTGGAAACTTCACCCGAGAGATTCGACTAGAATTGTATTTAAAAAACATGAACAATGTAAATTGCAAGGTGAATGAATTAATCCATCCCCATGTCAATGAAACATAGTCACTCTTTCAAGTATGAGATGGTATGCTACGGGGAAAGAAGTGGGCAATTCAGCAACCCTCCAGGCAGAATGTATAGGAAGTATATTCAACAATACAAAATACTAAGATGTCGATGAAATAATTATTATGAGAAAACTTTGTTCAATATCCATCGTTTGATTAATGACGACCAGAAGAGTCAGTTTGTCAGTTGTCTATAGGGCAGATTTATGGTTGTCAGCATTCATCAATATTGATGAACTTGTTCAGGATCACACAAGACAAATAGTTACTCATGAGAGATATTGGAGGGCTGTGAACAGTTGTGAGCCTGCATTCATCGTGGGACGTTGCCTTGAGGAAAAGTGAAGGATGAAGACTGAGGAAAGGAGAGCAAAGAGCAGAAATAACTGACAATGCTGACATAAATTCAATGCACCAGGGCTATTGGATAGTGATTAACAGGAAAACTAGGTGGGGTTTGTTCAGTCCCTTACACTGCCTTGACTCAGGATAAACTGGGTAAGCAAACATGTTGAGTCCCTAAGGTCAGCCAGTTGGATCCCAGGGGAAAAAAGTTTGAAAAACACGGTCCTATCGAATATCACTACTCCGAACTCTTGGGGTGTTAACCTCATTCTCTTTTTTGAAGCTAGTTACAAAGTACTCACAAGTATCCCAGTCATGTCCTCTGCTGTCAAATGATTTCCTTTTTGTCCATAATTAGTTCCATCATTTCTCTAATAATCCTTTCACTTTTTAGAGGAATTTCAGGTTCCCTTTCATGTTACTCACTCATCATCTTATACACTTTGCCCTCAAATCCTTTTTCAATTATTCCCCTCTATTTTGCCAGGCTTACCAGAAGACCATAAGACATAGGAGCAGAATTAAGCCACTCGGCCCATAGAGTCTGCTCTGCCATTCAATCGTGGCTGATATTTTTCTCATCCCCATTCTCCTGCCTTCTCCCCATAATCCCTGATCCCCATATTAATCATGAACCTATCTATCTCGATCTGAAAGACACTCTGACTTGGCCTCCACAGCCTTCTGCGGCAAAGAGTTCCACAGATTCACCGCCCTCTGCCTGAAGAAATTCCTCATCTGTTTTAAAGGGTCGTCCCTTTAGTCTGAGATTGTGTCCCACTGCTTCTAGTTTTTTCTAAAAGTGGAAACATTCTCTCCACATCCACTCTATCCAGACCACGCAGTATCCTTAAGTTTCAATAAGATCCTCCCTCATCCTTCTAAACTCAGAGTACAGACCCAGAGTCCTCAACCATTCTTCATACGACAAGCTCTTCATTCCATTTACAATTGTATTCTCTCCCCACGTTGTCATTAACATTGTTTTTGTGTTTCATTTTAACCTCTTTAGTCCTCCAAGGAGCTCTTGCTCCCTCTTATGAGAGCATGTTTGCTTTGGAGATCTGCCGTTGCTCACTTTTATTCATGCAGTCTTTGGTTCCAGTCCACTTTTATTCCTCCCTACAAGCAGGAATATACTTTATCAGCATATTGCATCTTCGCAGGTTTGCAACTTCGTCCAGAAAACCATCAGAATACAAACCGTCCACAATGCAATCAGAGGTAATGTCTTCATTTTTTTCCCATCAGCTATTTTCCTCTCAGGAAAAAAATGTTGCAGTCTCAGAAGGTATGAGTGGAAACTTGTATTTCAAAGCATTTGAGTTACCTGTGAAGAAGCTTCCTTTTGAGGGGATGTACCAAGGGAGTTCTGATAAGGTATCCCGTGCACTGAATTCTGATCGAATGTTGAAGTCACTGGAGTGATCTGAGCAGTTGTTGAGCTACAAGAGCTGACTGCAGATGGATTTGTTGATTCTTGAACTGCACTAGATATCGACAAAAACTGTGACATCGAATCACTAAATTATAGGACAAAATTTAATGCAGCACATTAGCTACTCGAGGATAACATTTGTAAACATGAGTCCATTCCTAAAACTAAATTGGTAAAGACACTTAACCAATTAGGTAGCAATTCAGTGCTAGGTCAATAGAGTGTACTTGCAGAATAAAAGTTATTTTTTAAAGACTAATTTATTTTCACGGCATTGGTTTTCTTCTACATATTTACATTTCTATCACCTTTCAACATATCCAAGTTAGCATTGTCTGAACTTAAATAACCCTGGATATGCTACCAGAATTCAACTGTTGTAGACAACTTGCATTTAATTTTCCTTTGCTGCAGGGAGGCTTCCATGACAACATTGTGATCTTACCTTACAGAATTTGAGAACAAGTGGTTGTGTGTCTGGTTGATGGTCTCCTGGTTTCCTGTTCCAAATTCAGACAGAGAAGCTTCTGACCCAAACTCCAAGGCTCCAAACTGAACATTTAATTCAGAGACACTAGTTGATCCTGGCATTTCAACAGCAGATGCAGGAATCTAAATAGAAATGAAAATGCACTCTTTATGCAAGTACTTGGAACCAAAGAACGAATTTGCATTTTTAGTTATTGCAGTTTTAAGATCATTGCTTGACACATATACATACGCAAGATAGCAGAAAGCATCAGTTAATAACCTACTCATCTTGTCAAGGACACTTGTTCCACAGCCCACAGAATTCTCCCAGTCTAGTCTGCAATCACTTCGAAAAGGCAAATTTTGTATTCAGCTTACTAATGAATTTGTCTTAAAAAGGCTCATTACAATTTTTTTGGTTACATAACATTTCAATTTTTTTTTGAAATCTCATTAATGGGATGTTGGCTAGGCCAGCATTTATTGCCCATCTTTAATTGCCTCTGATAAAGTGGTGAGGAGCTACCTTCTTGAACCGCTGCAGTCCATGTGGTGTAGATATACCCCATGTGCTGTTAGGGAGGCAGCTCCAGGATTTTAACAGAGAAGGAATGGCAATATATTTCCAAGCCAGGATAGTGAGCGGTTCTTACAAGTGGAGGTGTTCTCATGCATCTGCTGTGCTTGGTTCTCTAGCTGGTAGCAGTCATGGGTTTGGAAGGTGTTGCCTAAGGAGCCTTGGTAAGTTCCTGCAGTGCATCTTGTAAGATGGTTCACACTGCTGCCTCTGTGCTGGTGATGAATTTTTGTGGACCGATTGTCAATCAAACAGACTTTGTCCTTGATGGTGTTGAACTTCCGAGAGTATTGTTGGAATTGGACTCACCAAGGCAAATCACACTCGAGGTTTGTCTTTGAGATGGAGAGTCAGGTGGGGAGTTACTCACCTCAGGATTCTTAGCCTCTGACCGGTTGTTGTATTTATGTGGGCTGTCCAGTTCAGTTTCTCATCAATGATAACCCCAAAGGGTTACAGTACGAAGTCTTACAAACCAGGTTAAAGTCAAACAGGGTTGTTTCAATGTCACTAGCTTTCGGAGCGCTGCTCCTTCCTCAGGTGAATGAAGAGGTATGTTTACACCCCAAAGGGTTAGTGGGGGATTCAGTCATTATGGGCAATGGTTAAATTCACTCTCTTTAGAGACGGTCATGGGGCTGGCGTAAATGTTACTTGCCACTTGTCAGCCCAAGCCTGGATATTGTTGAGGTCTTTCTGCATTTGGACTGCAATTAGAACGGACTGAAGTTAAAGTCCACTGAACTGCGTGTTTCTTAAACACCTGCAGCAGCCAGTCGTCAGCCCGCTAGTCGACAGCACTTTGTTGTTTCTTTTCGTCGAGGGGAGATTCTCTCCACCAAGATGCGCCGCAGTTGTATCAGCTGTCTTAGCTTGGTCACTCTTTACTGGAGTTTTCTGTTCCAGCACCTTTAACCTCAGACTTCTTGGAAACTTCTTTTTGTTTCTCTAGTTTCCTTAACTAGCTGCTCTTCAAATTTCTGCACCCGTTTGCTTAACCATTATTCCATGGTATGGCTTTCTTCTGGCAAAGCTGAGATGTTCCCTCTTTAGCCTTCTAGAACCAACGGTTTTCAGCAGAGCTGAGAGCTGCTTTCTCTCATTACCCATCTCCAGCTACCCACAAATTCAGCAAAAACTGAAGCTTCTCTACCTGAGAAGCCCCAGTTGCTAAGCAACCACTGCTAGCTTATTTATTCTTCATGCTGTAGCCCTCTCTAAGCACAATAGAAACACAGTTAGAACTTAAACAACCTCCACACATGCAAACTGCATAGAGTATAAAAACTAGCAAGTCATGCTACAGTTGGCTAGAACCTTGGGACGGCCGCACTTTGAATATGGTGCACAATTCTGGTCGCCACACTACCAGAATGATGTGGAAGCTTTGAAAAGGATGCAGAGGTGTACCAGGATGTTGCCTGGTCTGCAGGGTGTTAGCTATGTGGAGAGGCTGAATAGACGAGGACTGTTTTCATTAGAAAGACGGAGGTTGAGGGGTGACCTGATGAGGTCTATAATATTATGAGAGGCATGGATAGAGTGGATGACAGGCACTCTTTCCCAGGGTGGATGGGGCAATTACCAGGGGGGTGGGGGGGGGAAGACAGGTTTTATGGTCCGTGAGGCAAAGTTTAGAGGAGATGTGCAAGGCAGGTTTTTTACGCAGAGGGTGGTGAGTGCCGACAGCGCATTGCCGGGGGAGGTTGCGAAAGCAGATACATTAATGGCATTCAAAAGGCATCTTGACAAACACATGGATAGGATGGGTATAGAGGGATACAGCACAAAGGAAGTGCTGAGGATTTTGGCAACGGTTGGTATCATGACCAGTACAGGCTTGGAGGGCCGAAGGGAATGTACCGGTGCTGTATTGTTCTTTGTTCAAACACCTATATGCAGCATGAATTCCCCCACACATATAAACACCTTTAGGCAGTATGAAACTAACTGCAGGTTTTACCCTTCTAGACACAGAACCGTTAAATTAAACCAACTTGAAACTGTGCCTTCTTTCTAATGTTCAGCAATGCAAAACTAATTCCCTTAAAACTACCCTTGCTTTCCTAATAGGAGTCACAAATGGTGCTGAGCATTCCCGCTTTCATCAGCATGATTCCGACTTCTGAGCTTACAATGGAAGGAAGGTCATTGATGGATCAGTTAGAGATGGTTGGGGCTAGGACACTACCCTGAGAAACTCCTGCAGTGATGTCTTAAAACTATGACTGACTTCCAACAAGCAGAATGACTCTAACCAGCAGAGGTCAAAAGCCGAGTGATCCCAGCAGAACACGAACTGGGTGTCAGTGACCAGGTTATGATTGCTAAGCAAGTGCTGCTTGGCAGCACTGTTGCTGACCCCTTCCATCAATTTACTAATGATTGAGAGTAGATTGATGGGGCAGTAATTGGCCGGATTGGATTTGTCGTACTTTGTGAACACGGGAAATACCTGGGCAATTCTCCGTATTGTCATGCAAATACCAGCATTGTAGTATCTTCTTAAAATATTGAATGCTGGGAAACTGAAGATTGCTTTGGCATTAGAAAAAAAGATCAGTAAATTAAGACACTGTTTTGACAAAAGACACATACAAAGTACAGCACAGGAACAGGCCCTTCGGCCCTCCAAGCCTGTGCCGTCTAACCTAAAACTCTCACTTCCGGAGCCCGTATGCCTCTACTCCCAAGCTATTCCTATATTTGTTAAGCTGCCCTTTAAACTTCACCATCGTACCTGCTTCCAGCACCACCTCCGACAACTAGTTCCAGGCAGCCACTATTCCAAGACATCCCTCGCACGTCTCCTCTAAACTTCGCCCTATGCACCTTAAACCTATGTCCCTTAAAAGCTTCCAACTATCCACTCTATCCATGCCCCTCACAACTTTATACACTTCTATCAGGTCGCCCCTCAATCAGTCCATCAGTCCAGTGAGTACAAACCAGGTTTATCCAATATCGCCTCATAGCTAATGCCTTTCATATCAGGCAACATCCTGGTAAACTTCTTCTGTACCCTCTCCAAAGCCTCACATCTTTCTGGTATTGTGGCGACCAGAACTGAACATCATATGTGACCTAACTACGGTTCTATAACGCTGCAGCATGACTTGCCACTTTTTATACTCAAAAAATGCACCGTCCGACGAAGACAAGAACATAAGAACTAGAAGCAGGAATAGGCCATCTGGCCCCTCGAGCCTGCTCCACCATTCAATGAGATCATGGCTGATCTTTTGTGGACTCAGCTCCACTTTCCGGCCCGAACACCATAACCCTTAATCCCTTTATTTTTCCAAAAAACTATCTTTATCTTAAAAACATTTAATGAAGGAGCCTCTACTGCTTCACTGGGCAAGAAATTCCATAGATTCACAACCCTTTGGGTGAAGAAGTTCCTCCTAAACTCAGTCCTAAATCTACTTCCCCTTATTTTGAGGCTATGCCCCCTAGTTCTGCTTTCACCCGCCAGTGGAAACAACCTGCCCGCATCTATCCTATCTATTCCCTTCATAATTTTATGTTTCTAGAAGATCCCCCCTCATCCTTCTAAATTCCAACGAGTACAGTCCCAGTCTACTCAACCTCTCCTCGTAATCCAACCCCTTCAGCTCTGGGATTAACCTAGTGAATCTCCTCTGCACACCCTCCAGTGCCAGTACATCCTTTCTCAAGTAAGGAGACCAAAACTGAACACAATACTCCAGGTGTGGCCTCACTAACACCTTATACAATTGCAGCATAACCTCCCTAGTCTTAAAACTCCATCCCTCTAGCAATGAAGGACAAAATTCCATTTGCCTTCTTAATCACCTGTTGCACCTGTAAACCAACTTTTTGCGACTCATGCACTAGCACACCCAGGTCTCTCTGCACAGCAGCATGTTTTAATATTTTATCATTTAAATAATAATCCCTTTTGCTGTTATTCCTACCAAAATGGATAACCTCACATTTGTCAACATTGTATTCCACCTGCCAGACCCTAGCCCATTCACTTAGCCTATCCAAATCCCTCTGCAGACTTCCAGTATCCTCTTCACTTTTTGCTTTAGCACTTATCTTAGTGTCATCTGCAAACTTGGACACATTGCACTTGGTACCCAACTCCAAATCATTTATGTAAATTGTGAACAGTTGTGGGGCCAACACTGATCCCCGAGGGACACCACTAGCTACTGATTGCCAACCAGAGAAACACCCATTAATCCCCACTCTTTGCTTTCTATTAATTAACCAATCCTCTATCCATGCTACTACTTTCCCCTTAATGCTATGCATCTTTATCTTGTGCAGCAACCTTTTGTGTGGCACCTTGTCAAAGGCTTTCTGGAAATCCAGATATACCACATCCATTGGCTCCCGTTATCTACCGCACTGGTAATGTCCTCAAAGAATTCCACTAAATTAGTTAGACAAGACCTGCCCTTTATGAACCCATGCTGCGTCTGCCCAATGGGACAATTTCCATCCAGATGCCTCGCTATTTCTTCCTTGATGATAGATTCCAGCATCTTGCCTACTACCGAAGTTAAGCTCACTGGCCTATAATTACCCGCTTTCTGCCGACCTCCTTTTTTTAAACAGTGGTGTCACGTTTGCTAATTTCCAATCCGCCAGGACCACCCCAGAGTCTAGTGAATTTTGGTAAATTATCACTTGTGCATTTGCAATTTCCCTAGCACATCTCTTTTAGCACTCTGGGATGCACTCCATCAGGGCCAGGAGACTTGTCTACCTTGAGCCCCATTAGCTTGCCCATCACTACCTCCTTAGTGATAACAATCGTCTCAAGGTCCTCACCTGTCATAACGTCATTTCCATCAGTCACTTGCATGTTATGTGTCTTTCACTGTGAAGATCGACCCAAAAAACCTCAGCCATTTCCTCATCTCCCATTAGTAAATCTCCCTTCTCATCCTCTAAAAGGCCCAATATTTACCTTAGCCACTCTTTTTTGTTTTATATATTTGTAGAAACTGTTACTATCTGTTTTTATATTCTGAGCAAGTATACTCTCAATCTATCTTACTCTTCTTTATAGCTTTTTCAGTAGCTTTCTGTTGCCCCCTAAAGTTTTCCCAATCCTCAGGTCTCCTACTAATCTTTGCTACTTTGTATGCTTATTCCTTCAAGTTGATACTCTCCCTTATTTCCTTAGATATCCACGGTCGATTTTCCCTCTTTCTACCGTCCTTCCTTTTTGTTGGTATAAACCTTTGCTGAGCACTGTGAAAAATTGCTTCCAAGGTTCTCCACTGTTCCTCAACTGTTTCACCATAAAGTCTTTGCTCCCAGTCTACCTCAGCTAGTTCTTCTCTCATCCCATTGTAATCTCCTTTGTTTAAACACAAAACACTTGTGCTTGATTTTACCTTCTCACCCTCCATCTGTATTTTAAATTCCACCATCTTGTGATCGCTCCTTCCGAGAGGATCCCTAACTATGAGATCATGAATCAATCTTGTCTCATTACACAGGACCAGATCTAGGACTGCTTGTTCCCTCGTAGGTTCCATTACATACGGTTCTTGGAAACTATCGCGGATACATTCTATAAACTCCTCCTCAAGGCTGCCTTGACCGACCTGGTTAAACCAATCGACATGTAAATTAAAATCCCCCATGATAACTGCTGTACCATTTCTACATGCATCAGTTATTTCTTTGTTTATTGCCTGCCCCACCATAATGTTACTATTTGGTGGCCTACAGACTACTCCTATCAGTGACTTTTTCGCCTTACTATTCCTGATTTCCACCCAAATGGATTCAACTTTATCCTCCATAGCACCGATGTCATCCCTTACTGTTGCCCGGATGTCATCCTTAAATAACAGAGCTACACCACCTCCCTTACCATCCACTCTGTCCTTCCGAATAATTTTTACCCATGGAGATTTAACTCCCAGTCGTGACCATCCTTTAACCATGTTTCAGTAATGGCCACTAAATCATAGTCATTCACGATGATTTGCGCCATCAACTCATTTACCTTATTCCGAATACGACGAGCAGTCAGGTAAAGTACACTCATGTTGGCTTTTTTTAACCTCTGTTCTGAATCTTAACACCTCGATCAGTAACCTCTCCTAAGTTATATTTCCTCTTAACCTTTCTCCTAATTTTCCTTGTCGTTGAACCCATATCTTCACGTAACAACCTGCTGCGTCGCTTACCATTAATGTTTTTACTTCCCGTTTTATTCCTTTTAGCTGGCTGTTCCCCTTCCCCCCACAGAATGTCCTGCAGCCACTCAGAGACATGATTGACCCTTGCACCAGGGTGGCAACACGCCATCCTGGAGTCTCGATTGCATCCGCAGAACCGCCTGTCTATTCCCCTTACAATTGAGTCCCCTATCACTATAGCCCTGCCATTCTTCTTCCTGCCCAGCTGCGCAGCAGAGCCAGCCACGGTGCCATGAACCTGGCTGCTGCTGCCTTTCTCTGCTGAGCCATCTCCCTCAACAGTATCCAAAGCGGTATCTGTTTTGCAGGGAGATGGCCGCAGAGGACACCTGCACTGCCTTCCTATTCTTGCTCTGTCTTTTGGTCACCCATTTTCTATCTCCTTCAGTACCTTTCACCTGCGGTATGACCAACTCGCTAAACGTGCTATCCACGACGTCCTCAGCATCGCAGATGCTCCAAAGTGAGTCCATCCGCAGCTCCAGAGCCGTCAAGCAGTCTAACAGGAGCTGCAACTGGACACACTTCTTGCACGTGAAGGAGCCAGGGACAGTGGACGTGTCCCTGAGCTCCCACATCGCACACGAGGAGCATGGCACGGGTTTGAGATCTCCTGCCATGTCTTAAACCTTCGGTTAACTTCAACAATTACAATTTCCCCCCCAAAAATAAAAAAAAATAAACAACAAAGAAAAAAAAAAATATACGAATGAAAAGAAAAAGAAAACAGAAACACTACTTACCAGTGACTTACCAGGGATGAAAAGCACTTCCTCCCCACCCAGCTTCGAATTCCCACCTAGATTCAAATTCCCAAACTCACTCTTGGTTCTGTCTCACTCTGGCTGTCTCTTCTCTGGCTCACTTGGAGAACTCAACACAAGCATGCCATATGCCTTCGCGACTACTATCTCCAACTGCGTTGCCACTTTCATACTTGTTTATTACTTCAAGAACCGCATAGATACATGGTGGATTTGGATTTGTTTTTGTCATGTCTACCGAGGTACAGTGAAAAGCATTGTTCGGTGTACAGTCCAGACAGTTTGTACATAGGGCATACACATAAATACACATTGTAAATACATAGGCACAGGCAACGGGTGAGCATACAGAGTGCAGTACTACTCAGTAGAGAATGTGTGAAGAGATCAGTCCATAAGAGGGTCATTTTGGCAACAGCAGGGAAAAAGCGGTTTTTGAACCTGTTTGTGGGTGTTCTCGGACTTATCCCCTGCCCGGGTCGTAGGGGTCTTTGATTATGCCGCCCGCTTTCCCAAGGCAGTGGGCAGAGTCGATGGACGGGAGGCGGGTTCACGTGATCGGAGTGCTACTCAGTACGGAAAATGCATGGAGATTAGTACAGTCCATTAGAGGGTCATTCAGAAATTTGTGACAGTAGGTATGGTTGCATCAGAGACTGTTGGGGCAGTTGACAACGGTTTGATGGTTTCCTGATTGAACCAAGCACTGAATGCATTGAGTTCATCAGGGAGGGGTGCGCTGCCAATGGGGATGCTACTTGGCTTTGCTTTGTAGCCCATTATGCGGTTTAAACCTCGCCACAACCAATGAGAGTCCGTGATGTTAGATGTGACTCTAGAGATTAACAGGAATTACATAGAACTAGTATTTTTGAGCCATGAAATAACTTGTACAGCCATTCAAAGTCCAAGGGAAATTCTGTCAACTGTTTCTCAATTTGCTTCAAACCACAAAGCTGGTTACGAGGGTGGCACGTTGGCGCAGTGGTCAATACTGCTGCCTCACAGCGCCAAGGACCTGGGTTCGATCCCATCCCCGGGTCATTGTCAGTACGGAGTTTGCACATTCTCCCCATGGCTGCTTGGGTGTCACCCCTACAACCCAAAGATGTGCAGGGCCACAAGGCCCACGCTAAAATTGGGCACTTTAAGGTTTAAAAAACTGGTCACGGCAGCAACTTCATTTTGGGTGTCACGTTAAATGAGTAAATTGGGTACAAGTTAAATGAGTCTCACTAAGTTACGCAATCAGTCCACATATTCTTTACAATACACATTTAGCCTTGCAGTGAAATCAAAAAAACGAGATACCTGAACTGAAAAAATGATGATACAATCATTGCAAGTTTATAGATAGTACAATATTGGCAGAATAGATCAAGGCAATAACCTTCAGGCACAGCCACAATCAATGAGAGAAATTACATGGTCACTTTCTGCATTTTGGTCAACCAATAAAGGTAGCTTCACCAACACAAGAGTATTAATGTGCCCATATACATCAATTTCACATGAATTCATGGGGAGCAAGATGCACAGATGTACTGCAAATCTTTAAAAAACTTTACATGGAAACATTATATTTGGTCATGGGTAGACCGTGAAAGTCCACTGCCTAATAACCTGTTGAAAAGAGGGATAGAAGACCAACTACAGTATGACTAGATTTTTATTTACTTATTTTACTAGAGCAGAGGTGCCTTGAAAAAAGACAGATTAACAGTATATATTATACATGTTGACCAAACTGCTGTGTATTTCCAGCATTTTTGTTTCAGGTTTGCAGGTTTTTTCCCCCCAAACCAAAGCTCTTAACTATCTGGTCCTTGCTCAGGTTCACCACATACCAATACACAACAGCAACTGAAGGATGAGGAACTTTATGCGGACAATTACAGATATGAAAACCACATCCTACCACTCTAGATACATGCAATTGCTTTACAGTGTGGTATAATGCTGACCTCTACTCATGTTTAAATCTTCACAAGGAAAGATATTAGAGGAAGCGTGGGGCTTTGAAAAGATATTAGATTAACTGGTAATGCACAGAACACAAGTTCATAATCCACACAGCTCTCTATTTAGCCAAAAAACCAACAAATTCACATTAAGGCCAGAAGACATAGGAGCAGAATTAAGCCACTCGGCCCATCAAATCTGCTGCACCAATCAATCACGGCTGATATATTTCTCATCCCATTCTCCTGCCTTTTCCACATAACCCCTGATCCCCTTATCAATTACCTAGCTATCTCGGTCTTAAAGACACTCAATGATTTGGCCTCTACAGCCTTCTGCAGCAAAGAGTTCCACAGATTCATCACCCTCTGGCTGAAGATATTCCTCCTCATCTCTGTTTTAAAGATCATTTATTTAGTCTGAAATTGTGTCCTCTGCTAGTTTTTCCTACAAGTGGAAACATCCTCTCCACGTCCACTCTATCCAGGCCTCGCAGTATCCTACAGGTTCAATAAGATCCCCCCTCATCCTTCTAAACTCACAACGAGTACAGACACAAAGTCCTCAATCGTTCCTCATATGACAAGCTCTTCATTCCAGGGATCATTCTTGTGAATCTCCTCTGGACCCTTTCCAAGGCCCGTATCCTTAGATACAGGGCCCAAAACTGCTCACAACAATCCAAATGGAGTCTGACCAGAGCCTTATAAAGCTTCAGGAGTACATCCTGCTTTAGTATTCTAGCCTGCTCGATATGAAGGCTAACATTGCATTTGCCTTCCTAACTGCAGACTAAACCTGCACGTTAACCTGATGAGAATTGTGAACAAGGACTCAAGTCTCTTTGTGCTTCTGGTTTCCTACGCTTTGCCCCATTTAGAAAATAGTCTATGCCTCCATTCCTCCCTCCAAAGTGCATAACCTCACTTTTCCACATTATATTCCATCTGCCACTTTGCCCACTCTCCTAGTCTGCCCAAATCCTTCTGCAGCTCCCCTGCTTCCTCATTACTACCTGTCCCTCTGCAACTCTTTGTATCATCTGCAAACTTAGCAACAGTGCCTTCAGTTCCTTCTTCCAAATCGTTAATGTATATTGTGAAAAGTTGTGGTCCCAACACAGACCCCTAAGGCACACCACTAGTTACCAGCTGCTATTCTGAAAATATCCCTTTATCCCCACTCTCTGCCTTCTGCCAGACAGCCAATCCTCTATCCATGCCAGGATTTTACCCTTAACACCATGGGTTCTTGACTTATTTAACAGTCTCCTATGCTGCACCTTGTCAAAGGCCTTCTGGAAATCTAAATAAATCACAACCACAGGTTCTCCTTTGTCTAACTTCCTTGTTACATCCTCAAATAATCCTTTTCAAAAAAAAATATTTTATTAAGGCATTTATATTAGAAATGTTAACACAATAAACAACCACACTCCAACATGGCTTACACAAACAACACCCCAACAATTCCACCCCCTTTGCCCAATGCACCCTGCCTCCTCGCTTTAAACCCCCCCCATCCCCCAACCGACAGCTTAGTCCTTTCTAAAGAAGTCGATAAATGGCTGCAACCTCCGAGCAAACCCCAACATCGAGCCCCTCAGGGTTAAATTAATTTTCTCAAGCCTGAAAACTCAGCCATGTCACTCACCCACACCCCCGACTTCGGGGGTTCCGAGTCCCTCCATTCCAGCAAAATCCGTCTCCAGGCTACCAAGGAGACAAAGGCCAGGACATCGGCCTCTCTCGCCCCCTGAACTCCCGGGTCTTCTGACCAAAAATCGCCACCTCTGGACTCGGGACCACCCTTACTTTCAGACCTCCAACACATCCCTGCCAGAATCCTCCAAGCTTCAGACAAGCCCAAAACATATGGACATGATTCGTAGGCCCACCTGCACGCTGCCCACACCTATCCTCCACCCCTTCAAAAAACCTGCTCATCCGGGTCAGTCATATGTGCCCTGTGGACCACCTTAAATTGTATAAGCCTGGCGCACAACGAGGATGCATTGACTCTCCTCAGGGCATCCTCCCATAACCCAGCCTCCAACTCCGATACCTTCCCCACTCCCGTTTCCGACACCAGATTACCCTGTAGCCCCTGGGTCGGCAGATGCGGAAAGGTCGATGCCTGCCTCCGCACAAAGCCCATTACCTGCAAGTAACGGAACCCATTCCCACTGGGCAACTCAAAGTGCTCCTCCAACTCTCCCAAGCACAGAAAGCCCCAGTCTATAAACAGATCCCCAAATTGCCCGATCCATGCCCGCTGCCATCCCCGAACCCCCCCCCCCCCCCCCCCCAAATCTAGTCTCTCTCTCTCTTTCCCCTCCCAAAAGCAAACTGGTGGTTACCACATATTGGTGCCCACACCGACGTCCCCTCCAGCCCAATGTGCTGTCACCACTGTCCCCACACCCTCAGGGCCGCCACTTCTACTGGGCTTGTGGAGTACCTGGCCAGCGAGAACAGCAGAGGCATCGTTAACAGTGCCCCAAACCCGTGTCCCGACATGAGGCTGTCTCTACCCACTCCCATACCAACCCCTGCCCCACTACCCATTTCCTGACCACTGCAATATTTGCCGTCCAGTAGTAGTTTATAAAGTTCGGGAGAGCCAGCCCCCCAACCCCGCTCCAGCAACACCTTCACCCGTGGAGCTTTACCCACCCAGACAAACCCTGAAATCACTGCTTTCACCTTCCTAAAAAATGCCTTGGGGATGAAGATTGGGAGACTCTGAAATACGGACAAAAACCTCGGAAGGACCGTCACCTTCACTGTCTGAATCCTCCCCGCCAATGACAACGGGAGCACATCCTCAAAGAATTCTAACAGATTTGGCGGGCATGACCTCCCCTTGACGAAGCTGTGCTGACTCAGTCTTATTTTACCATGCACTTTCAAGTACTCCGCGATCTCATCTTTAATAATGGACTCTAAAATCTTACCAATGACCAATGTCAGGTTAACCGGCCTATAATTTCCCGTCTTGTGCCTCTCTCCCTTCTTAAATAGCGGTTTTACATTAGCTACTTTCCAGTCCTTTGGGACCCTCCTTGCCTCCAGTGAATCCTGAAAGATCACCAATGTCTCCACAATCTCCTCAGCTATCTTCTTCAGAACCCTGGGGTGTAGTCCATCCGGTCCAGGTGATTCATCCACCCTCCGACCTTTCAGGTTCCCCAGAACCTTCTCCTTCGTGATGGCCACTACACTCACCTCTGTCCCCTCATTCTCCTGGAGCTCTGGCATCCCACTGGTGTCTTCCACTGTGAAGACTGATGCAAAGTAACTATTCAGTTTCTCTGCCATTTCTTTGACTTATCCAGCCTCAGTTTGCAGTGGCTCAATGCCTATTTCTGCCTCTCTCCTACCTTTTATATTACTAGCTAGCTTACACATTTAATCTTTCCCCCCTCCCTTATTGCTTTTTGGTTTCCTCTGCTCGCTTTTAAAGGCTTCCCAACAATCCACGTCACTTTGTATGCTTTTTCTTTTATGCTATCCTTGACTTCCCTCGTCATGCCTCGTCCTCCCCTTAGCATGTTCCTCCTCCTTGGGATGAATTTCTGTTGTGCCTCTCGAATAACCGCCGGAAACTCCTGCCATTGCTGTCCTACTGTCTTCCCTGCTGGGCTCCCTTTCCAATCAACTCTAGTCAGCTCCTCCCTCATGTCTTTGTAGATACCCTTATTTAATTGTAATACCGTTACATCTGATTCCAGCTTCTCCCTCTGAAACTGCAGGGTAAATTCGATCATATTGTGGTCACTGCTCCCCAAGGGTTCCTTCACCTCAAGTTCCCTAATCGTCTGCCTCATTACACATCATAGCCTTATTATTATTTCTGGACAAAACAATTGCCAACAGTTAAAAATATTTTTGGGCCAACCCAGTTAAAAGCAACGGCATTCACGGGTATAACAAAACTGTTTCTCAACTTACTTTAGATGCTGCTGGTATCTTCCGCTTTTGTGTTTTAAGCTGTTTTTGTTGTATCTGTTGAGAATTGGTTATTTGACTGTCTGTGGAGATAGGCAGCAGTTGCATCATTTTACTAGTAGTGCTTTCAACAGGAGACAATTCTCTTAACTTGATCTGGGAGGAATAGGAATTTAATACTGGTTCAGAGGTCTGCTGTTGTCGTTGAGTCATCTGGCTCAGAACAGGTGACGGTTCGGGCTGGGTCTTGAAGTCTAAAAGATGCCCAAAATAGCTGCTTTAAAATAATTTTAGAACAGACCAGGAGTTGTCTACATTATACATAGATGAAAATATTTATTCCCGTATTCCATTTCCAATAACATTCCTTCCAAAGCATATATTTGTCATCCATTCATCTCACATACAAATACTATCTTCCTGCTGCAGCTCCCTAATGTCACAGAAGTTCTTGCAATTCCACAACAATA
The DNA here is from genome assembly GCF_047496885.1 of Scyliorhinus torazame. NCBI lineage: Eukaryota > Metazoa > Chordata > Chondrichthyes > Carcharhiniformes > Scyliorhinidae > Scyliorhinus > Scyliorhinus torazame. The sequence goes on along the minus strand of NC_092709.1, from coordinate 267,418,553 downwards.
TTATAAATCATAGTTCTCAAAAAAAGACATGCAGGTTTCTGTACTAATCAAATTAGACAAATTTATCCTGCAATTAGATAACTGTATTTCACAGCATTAACACTTTTGTTTTACTAGGACTATTTTGGACTTTAAAATCAGTTTTGTTATTAAGTTTATACAGTCAAGAAGCAAGTGAGATTTTACTTACAACAACTGTTGGAATCAATAAACATTTAAAATAGAAATGCAGCAAGTTTAAAACACATTGAATTATTTTACTGACAAATACTATAAACATAAATCTGTCCGTAACAAAATACTGACCAAACTGGCTCAGGACAGTTGACTGTGAAGTTGATTTTGCTTCCCAGGAATGAGTGTTGCTACTTGGTTTTCTGGTTTGTGCAGCAACCTCTACCAAACCAGATGATTTCAACTGCTCATGTAACTGGGACCCTGAAGAGTTGACAATCTTTGTTGCAGGAGGTTCGCCAAACCCAGGAGACTATAAAGGAAAACAGAAACCAAATTAAGTTTTCTGAGTAGCACCAAGTATGATAACATTCTACAACTGCAATTCTTGATCCTTAATTTGCCCCAGATATGTAGCGGTCAAGAATTTTAAAACAGCATATTCAGACATTTTGTTTGTGTTTTGAGTAGTTCATGTTACTTTCTTGTACAACATTGTTACCTATTTGGAAGACATTTTTCAACTGTTCTAAAATAAACTCTGCATGACATTTAATGGAGTTCTCTGCAGCTGAAGTACAAACTCAACAGTAAGTATTAAATGTTTCTTTGTGGGCATTTCGATGAAATCCCATTAATGCCATGAAACAAAAATTTCCAAGTCAAGACAAATATAAAATAGTCACTTGATTGTACAGAACTTATGATTAAAAAAAAGAGACCTGTGGTTTCATCTTGCATTCATAATGACAGATTTGCGAGAATGCCAAATCTTATGGGGAACAATTCATACTGCATGAGAAGAGGGTGCTGATCGGTTGGCAAGTGGACTCTGGTTGGCAGGAACATTGTCATAGGGGATACACCAGATATTAGTCAACTGCCAAGTTCTTGTTTGGACTTCTGGTGACAACATGCGAGACAGCTCCTGTTGGGATCCTTGTATTTTGGTCACTTTCGCCCAGTTTTTCAGGAGATTGTGTTCCAACCCAGCAGGTTGATGTGGAGAACAGAGGAATGTCAAAAGCCTCGACGAAAAAGGCCACTGGAAAAAAACCTCTGGCTGGTAGCCTGACAAAGGAATCCAGGGGATGGAAAATGGCGAAGGTGGCCACACCCATCACATTGGAGATGCTGGCGGTGGTGATGGCACAGGAGTTGGAGAAGTTTGGAGGGCAGATGGATGGGCAATTTTAGAGACAAAGAAAGATTAAAGAATTGTTTAAAGCCACCATCAAGGCGGTATTCGGCCCGATAAGAGAGCAGGTCGGCAAGATGGTCAAAGCTACGAAGGAGAGACTTCCGGTGGCGGCAATGAATGAGTGAGCCGCACATTCAGGGGGGCTCACTCCGGCGGGATTTGAGGACCTGGTTCCCCGGTTTTGCGGGGCTGTGGAGCGCTGAAAGGACGGCCACGGGGGGCTAAGGAGCGAGCAGAGCTGCATGGAACTGCGGGAGAGCAGAAAGCAGCGCAAACGGGAGAGGAAGGAACAAAGGCAAGGTGCAGGGGAAGCTGACCCGGGAGCAAAGATGGCGGACCTGCGGACCCGGCTATCCAGCAGGCGCTGGAAAACATGCTGCAGGTGATAAAGAGCAGCTTTGAGTCGTTGAAGCAGGATAACTTGGACCCACTTCAGAAGGCAGTGGATCAGCTGAACCAGAGACTGGATGCCCAGGACGAAAAAGTTAAGGAGCTGGGGGAGGCGGTGGAGGAGCAGGCGGACGCGCAGATGATTGCTGCGCTAGAAGTCGACGGGTTGAAGGAGAGACAGCGAAGACTGCTGCACAGAGTAGAGGAGTTGGAAAATAGAGCCCGTAGACAAAATCTGAGGATCATCGGCCTCCCGGAGGGGGCAGAGGGAGCGGATGCCACAGCGTTCGTGGCAGACCTGTTGAGGCAGCTGATGGGGGCTGAAGCCGGAGCTGGAGGGGGCACACAGAGTACAGGCGAGACAGGTGCGCCCGGGCCCCCCCCACCCTCCGTCCGATGCTGATTAGGTTCCACAGGTTCGTGGAGAAGGAGCGGGTGCTGCAGTGGGCAAAGAGCACGAAGAGCAGCATGTGGAATAACAGTGTCCTTCGCATTTACCAGCACCTAAGCCAGTAGGTGGCCAGGCGGCGAGCAGCCTTCAAACAAGTTAAGGAATATTCGGCAATAGCCATTTCTGACCACACCCCGCATTGGGTGGACTTGGAGATGGGGGAGGAGAGGGACCAGCGCCCGCTGTGGCACTTGGAGGTGGGGCTGTTGGCGGACGAGGTGGTGAGCGAGCGGGTCCGAGGAAGTATAGAGAGGTACTTGGAGACCAACGACAACGGGGAGGTCAGAGTGGGGATGGTATGGGAGGCACTGAAGGCGGTGGTGAGGGGAGAGCTGATCTCCATCAGGGCCCAGAGGGAGAGGCTGGTGGGGGAGATGGTGAGGGTAGACAGGAGGTATGCGGAAGAACCAGAGGAAGGACTGTTGAAGAAAAGGCGTAGCCTCCAGGCCGAATTCGACCTGGTGACCACCAGGAAGGCAGAGGTGCAGTGGAGGAAGGCCCAGGGGGCGGTCAACGAGTATGGGGAAAAGGCAAGCCGGATGCTGGCGCATCAGCTTCGGAAGCGGGACGCAGCTAGGGAAATCGGGGGAGTTAAGGACAGGGGAGGGAGCGTGGCGAGGAGTGGGGTTGGCATCAATGGGGTCTTCAGGGACTTCTAAGAGGAATTGTACCGATCCGAGCCCCCACAGGAGGAGGGAGGGATGGGCCGTTTCCTGGACCAATTGAGGTTTCCAAACGTGGAAGAGGGACTGGTGGAGGACTGGGGGCCCGGATTGGGCTGGAGGAGCTGATCAAAGGGATAGGAAGCACGTAGGCGGGGAAGGCACCAGGGACGGACGGTTTCCCAGTCGAGTTCTATAAAAAAATATATGGACCTGTTGGGCCCGCTGTTAGTTAGGACCTTCAATGAGGCAAGGGATTGGGGGGGGGGGGGGGGGGGCTTTACCCCCGACGATCTCCCGGGCACAGATCTTCTTGATCCTGAAGCGGGACAAGGATCCCCTGCAATGTGGGTCTTACAGACCGATTTCCTTGCTAAATGTAGATGCCAAGGTGCTGGCGAAGGTCTTTGCCACGAGGATTGAGGATTGTGTGCCACATATCATCCATGAAGACCAGACGGGGTTTGTGAAGGGGAGACAGTTGAACGCGAATGTGCGGAGGCATTTGAACGTTATCATGATGCCGGCGAGGGAGGGGGAGGCGGAGATAGTGGTGGCAGTGGACGCTGAGAAAGCCTTCGATATGGTAGAGTGGGGGTACCTGTGGGAGGTGCTGAAGAGGTTCGGGTTTGGGGAGGGGTTTGTCAGGTGGGTTAGGCTGTTGTATGAGGTCCCGATGGCGAGTGTGGCCACAAATAGGAGGAGGTCCGAGTACTTTCGGTTGCACCGAGGGACGAGACAGTGGTGTCCCCAGTACCCCCTGCTCTTCGCACTGGCGATTGAACCCCTGCTATGGCACTGAGTGTGTCGAGGAACTGGAGGGGGTTGGTGCGGGGTGGTGTCGCTTTATGCGGACGACCTGCTGCTGTATGTGGCGGACCCGGTGGGAGGAATGCCAGAGGTAATGAGGATGCTTAGGGAATTCGGGGACTTTTCGGGGGTACAAGCTCAATATGGGGAAGAGCGAGCTGTTCGTAGTTCAGCCAGGGGACCAGGAGAGGGGGATTGGCGAGCTCCCACTAAAAAGGGCGGAGAGGAGTTTCAGATATTTGGGGGTCCAGGTGGCCAGGAGCTGGGGGGGCCCTGACTTTACAAGGCTGGTGGAGCAAATGGAGGAGGAGTTCAAGAGGTGGGACGCGTTGCCGCGGTCCCTGGCGGGTAGGGTGACGTCAATCAGAAAGACGGTGCTCCCAAGGTTTTCGTTCCTGTTCCAGTGCCTCCCTGTGTTTATCCCGCTTTTTTCAGGCGGGTTAACAGGAGTATAATGGGGTTTGTGTGGGCGAGAGGGACTCCGAGGGTGAGAAGGGTGTTCCTGGAGTGGAGTAGAGATAGGGGGGGGCTGGCGCTGCCAACCTCTGTGGGTACTACTGGGCCGCCAATGCGACAATGGTGCGCAAGTGGGTGATGGAGGGGGAGGGGGCTGCATGGAAGAGGCTGAGACGGCGTCCTGTGTGGGTACGAGTCTGGGGGCGCTGGCAACGGCGCCGCTCCCTCCAAGGAGGTATACCACGAGCCCGGTGGTGGTGGCGGCCCTCAAAATTTGGGGGCAGTGGAGGCAGCATGGGGGGGGGGTTAGGGCCTCGGCGTGGACCCCATTACGGGGGAACCACCGGTTCGCCCCAGGAAGAACATGGAGGGTTTTCGGGGTGGCACAGGGCAGGCATACGAAAGTTGGGGGACCAGTTTGTGGACGGGAAGTTCGCGAGCTTGGGTGAGCTGGAGGAGAAGTATGGGCTCCCCCCGGGGAACACCTTCAGGTACTTACAGGTAAGGGCGTTTGCCAGACGGCAGGTAATGGAATTCCCACAGCTATTGCCACACACAGTACAGGACAGGGTGCTCTCGGGGGGGTGGGTGGGAGTGGGGAAGATCTCGGAAACTTACCAGGTGATGCAGGAGGAGGAGGAGGCCTCGGTGGTGGAGTTGAAAGGTAAGTGGGAGGAGTTGGGAGGAGATCGAAGAGGGGACGTGGGCAGATGCCCTAGGGAGGGTGAACTCTTCCACTTCATGCGCGAGGCTCAGCCTCGTACAGTTAAGGTGCTGCACAGGGCACACATGGCCGGGACAAGGATGAGCAGGTTCTTTGGGGGTGAGGACAGGTGTGTTAGGTGCTCAGGGAGCCCAGCAAATCACACCCGTGTGTTCTGGGCATGCCCAGCGCTGGAGGAATTTTGGAAGGGCGCAGTGAGGACGTTGTCGAGGGTGGTAGGATCCAGGTTCAAACCATGCTGGGGGCTCGCAATATTTGGGGTGGCAGAGGAGCCGGGAGTGCAGGAGGCGAAAGAGGCCGGAATTCTGGCCTTTGCGCCCCTGGTAGCCCGGCGAAGGATTCTCCTTCAGTGGAAAGATACGAGGCCCCCAAGCGTGGAATCCTAGATCAGCGATATGGCAGCGTTCATTAAATTGGAGAGGGTGAAATTTGCCTTGAGAGGGTCGGTACAAGGGTTCTTTAGGTGGTGGTAACCGTTCTTAGGCTTTCTGGCAGAACGATAGACATTGGTCAATGGCAGCAGCAGCTCGGGGGGTGGGGTTTACTTTATTTTTGTTTATGTTATTTACACTGGAGGGTCTGAGGGGGTGTATACACCTGTTGTCTTAAGTCGGGGTGTTAATGTTAATTTATTATTTAGGTACGGGGGGGGGGTTGCTTTTTTAGATTGTGTTTTGTACTTAACCCTGTTGGGTTCTTTTTTCTTTCTCATTTTGTTATTGATATTTTATGAAAACCTTTAATAAAAATTTTTTAAAAACGTTAAGGAGGTGTTGCTCAAAAAGCACGTGAAGTTTGGTCTGCTCTTCCCGGCCCGTCTTTGTGTTACGCATCAGGGCCAACACCACTACTTCGCCGAGCCCGAAGAAGCGATGGACTTTGTAAGGGATCAGGGGCTGGTCTCGAAAAAAGGACCCACGGACACAAGCTAGGGTCCGAGAATTACTGGTTGAAGGGACGCCTACTGTGCCTGGACTGCAGGTCGACTGTTTACTGCTTTAATGGTGCCTTGTGGTGTACTTTTTGCGGGCAGTTTTTGCCTATGGGGGAATTGGGGGGGGGGGGGGGGGGGGGGGGATCTCATTCTCTCTCTCTCTTCCTTCCCCCCCCCCCTCTCCCGAATGGTCTTTTTCCTTTTTTTCTGTTGCTTTTTTCTCTCCTTTTTTCTTCTTCTGTTGTGGTGGGTACCTATTGTTGGGCTCTCTGAGTGTGCTGGAGCCTGTATGGTAACAAAAGGGTGGCCAGTCAGCAATGGGGTTAAAGATGTTGGTTGGGGCTTTTGTTTCATTTATGTCTATGGTTTTTATGTTTGTTTTGGATGGGGGGTGTACGGGTACTGGGTCATTGCGATGTTATATATTTTTTGGTACTCAGAAAGGGACGTGGGTTAACACTTTTCTGTGTACACAGCTGGAACTGTATTGTACCTGGAGCAGCCTCGCGTTGCTGTTTGATGCTTACATCTTGTTTGATCTTTCCCATCTTAGTGAGACTGCTCCAGTGGGTCAGAGTGGGGGATGATGTGCTGGGGAGTGGGGAGATGAGGTCGGGGAAACAATGGAAGTGAGACAAGGGGGCGCTGGAGCGATGAGTCACCGGGCTAGCAGATTGGCTAGTCAAGGGAGTCAGGTGTGTGTGTGGGGGGAAGAGGAGAGAGAGAGAGAGAGAGAGAGAGAGAGAGAGAGAGAGAGAGAGAGAGAGAGAGAGACAGAGAGAGAGACAGAGAGAGAGACAGAGAGAGAGACAGAGAGAGAGACAGAGAGAGAGACAGAGAGAGAGACAGAGAGAGAGACAGAGAGAGAGACAGAGAGAGAGACAGACAGAGAGAGACAGAGAGAGAGACACAGAGAGAGACACAGAGAGAGACACAGAGAGAGACACAGAGAGAGACAGAGAGAGAGACAGAGAGAGAGACAGAGAGAGAGACAGAGAGAGAGACAGAGAGAGAGACAGAGACAGAGAGAGAGAGAGAATACAGCCAGTGAATGGCAGGGTTGGGGTTATCGGGGGATGTTGCTTGGGGGGGGGGGGGGGGGGAATACTCGGCAATCACTATCTCGGAACATGTCCCGCACTGGGTGGACCTGCAGGTTGGCGGGGAGCTAATTACCAACGCCCGCAATGGAGGTTAGACGTAGGACTGTTGTCGGAGGAGGGGATATGTGAGAGACTTCGGAAGTGTATGCAAAATTACTTGCAGGTGAACGATACGGGGAGGTTTCAGCAGCGACCCTGTGGGAGGTGCTGAAGGCAGTAGTGAGGGGGGAGCTGATCTCAATTCAGGCTCACAGGGTCAGGGCAGACAGAGCAGAAATGGACAGATTGATTAGGGAAATTCACCGGATAGTCTAGGAGCATGCGGGGTCCCCGGGGGAGAACCTACTCAGGGAGACGGAGATTGCAGGCGGAACTGAGGGTGCTATCCACGAGTAGGGCCGTGGAACAACTTAGGAAGGCGAGGGGAGTGGTGTATGAGCATGGGAGAATGCCAGTAGATTGCTAGCGCAGCAACTCAGGAAGAGGGAGGCGGCCAGGGAAATAAGCAGAGTGGTTGATGGGGAGGGGAGCAGAGTAGAGGACCCGGCAGGACTGAATAAGGTATTTCGGGACTTCTATAGTAAGCTGTACACTTCAGAACCCCCGCAAGAGTTGGAGATGAAAAGGTTCCTGGATGGACTAACCTTCCCAAAAGTAGGCAGGGGACTAGTGGATGGGCTGGGGGCCCCAATTAGAGCGGAGGAGGTATTGGGGGGCCTAAAGGCCATGCAGTTGGTGAAAGCCCCAGGACCGGATGGATACCCAGTAGAGTTTTACAAGAAGTTCTCGGAGATAGTGGGACCGGTCCTGACAAGGGTTTTTAATGAGGCAAGGACAGAGGGGCCCTGCCACTGACGATGTTGCAAGCCACCATCTCGCTGATACTGAAGCGGGACAAGGACCCGGAATCCTGCGGGTCATACAGGCCAATCTCCCTGATCAATGTGGATACCAAGCTCCTGGCGATTTGATTTGAGGACTGCGTACCGGATATGATTGGGGACGATCAGACAGGGTTTGTGAAAGGCAGGCAGCTGACAGCTAACTTGAGAAGATTGCTCAATGTGATCATGATGCCCCCGACGGGCAAGGAGGTGGAGGTAATGGTGGCAATGGACGCTGAGAAGGCCTTCGACCGGGTGGAGTGGGGCTATTTGTGGGAGGTGCTTGGACGGTTTGGGTTCAGGGAGGGACTGGTTAATTGGGTCAGACTATTGTACCAGGCCCCAAAGCTAGCGTTAGGACGAACAGGATAATATCAGATTTCAGACTACATCGCGGGGCCAGTCAGGGGTGCCCACTCTCCCCGTTGCTGTTCGTGCTGGCCATAGAGCCGTTGAGAGCTGCAAAGAGGTGAGAGGGAATGCCTGGGAGGGGGGGGGTTTGGAACATAGGGTCTCTCTCTATGCGGACGATCTGCTCCTGTAAGTGTCGGACCCACTGGCCGGGATGGAAAATATACTGGAAACATTGAGGAAGTTTGGCTGGTTTTCAGGGTACAAATTAAATATGGCCAAGAGTGAGATGTTTGTGGTGCAGGCAAGGGGCCAGGAGAATAGACTGAAGGAGCTGCCATTTAGGCTGGTGGAGGAAAGTTTCCGGTACTTGGGGATACAGATGGCATGAGACTGGGGCAGGTTGCATTAGTTAAATTTGACTAGGGTGGTGGAACAAATGAAGAGGGAGTTTCGGAGATGGGATGCACTCCCGCTGTCACTGGTGGGGAGGGTGCAGACTGTAAAGATGACAATCCTCCCTAGATTTCTGCTAATCTTCCAGTGCCTCCCGATCTTTATCCCACAGTCCTTCTTCAAAAGGACTGGCAAAATCATCATGAGCTTTGTCTGGGCGGGAAAATCCCCGCGGGGTGAAGGGGGCAATGCTTGAAAGGAGCCGCAGCGAGGGGGGGACTGGCATTGCCAAGTCTGATCAACTACTACTGGGCGGCTAACATAGCCATGATAAGGAAGTGGATGGTGGGTACGGGGTCTATCTGGGAGCAAGTGGAAGCGGCTTCGTGCAGGGGCACCAGTTTGGCAACCCTGGTCACCCGGTAGTGGGGGTGGCCCTGAGGATATGGGGCCAGTGGAGGAGGCATGTGACCGGGGGGGCTGTCGTCCTGTCTGGGCTCCAATATGTGATAACCATCGATTCGCCCCCGGGAACAAGAATGGAGGGTTTCGAACATGGCAGCGGGCGGGTTATGTTCCTGGAGGGCAGCTTTGCGAGTTTGAGGGGCTTGGAGGAGAAATTTGGGCTAGTAAGGGGAAATGACTTTAGGTACTTACAGATGCGGGACTTTGTACGCAAACAGGTCCCATCCTTCCCACGCCTCCCGCCAATAGGGATCCAGGACAGAATAGTCTCTAGAGGAGAAGGAGGAGAGGGGAGAGTCTCGGATATCTACAAGGTGCTCACGAAGGGGGAAGAGTCCCAGACGGAGGAACTGAAACTCAAATGGGAGGAGGAGTTTGGCGGGGAGATGGAGGACGGGCTGTGGGCAGAGCTCGGAGTAGGGTAAACTCAACCGCAACGTGCCAGGCTCGGCCTGATTCAATTTAAGGTCGTTCACCGGGCCCACATGACGGTAGCTCGGATGAGCAAATTCTTTGGGGTCGAGGACAAGTGCGCTAGATGCACGGGAGGACCAGCAAACCATATTCACATGTTTTGGGCATGTCCTAAACTTACGGGGTACTGGGAGGGATTTGCGGGGGTCATGTCCCGGGTGCTGAAAACAAGGGTGGTGAGGAGTCCAGGGGTGACAATTTTCGGGGTTTCGGAAGACCCGGGAGAGAAAGAGGCAGATGTTCTGGCCTTTGCTTCCCTAATAGCCCGGCAGCGAATACTGCTGGCATGGAGTGACTCAAAACCCCTGAAGACCGAACTATGGCTTTCGGACATGTCAAGTTTTCTGGGTATGGAAAAAATCAAGTTCGCCTGGAGGGGATCTGTACTGGGGTTCGCCCGAAGGTGTACTGGGGTTCGCCCGAAGGTGGCAAACCATTCATCGACTTCTTTGCGGGAGAGTGATACCTCAATAAAATTGTTTCGGTTTAAAAAAAAAAAGCTACAAAGGAGAGAGTGGCGACACTGAAGGGCATGGTGAAGGCCTTGTTGAGGCATGTAGGTTAGCTTGCCTCACTGGAGCTGAAATGCTGCTTGTGGCATAAGGGTCTGAAGGGCAAAGTTGAGGATCTGTAGTACAGGTCAGGGTGACTGTATCTCAGTGGTTGGTTTGCCAGAGGTTATGGAGGGCCAGAGGCCATCTGAGCATTTTGCAGAGAGGTTCTCCCCTCCAGAATTTAATAGGGCTCATCGATTCTGCAGCAGATGGCACGACCGAATGAGCCACCACAGGCTGTGATCGTCCTCTTTCATAGATTTCAGAGGAAGGAGCAGGTCCTGGAGAGGGCCACGAAGAATCAGCGCATTGACTGGGGCAGGAACACTGAGTATTTACCAAGACATTGGTACAGAGCTGGCAAAATGGCAGGTGGCCTTTAATATAGCGAAGGTGCTCCTGCACATCAAGGGTGTGCAGTTCGGTATGGTGTATTCAGCGAGACAGAATCATAAATGGACTCGAAGGATCACTACTTTGACACACTGGAGCAGGCAGAGGCTTCTATAAAGGATAAAGGAAAGGGACTAGATTAAGGGCTGGTGGGACTGTGTGCTGAGAAGGGGTTGGGTGGGTTGTAAATATTGCAATATATTGTGTTATGTTCATGTTCTTTTGCTTGGAGGTTAGCGGGGAGGGGTTTCATTTTGTTTTTTCTCAAGGCAAAGGTCATAGGGAATGGTAAGTGGATTGAAATAGTAATTTTGGAGAGGGGAAAGCAAAAGAGATGAAAGGACACTAGGATTTGGACATGGGATATGAGAGGGTGGGCCGGGGGATGGTGCAGTTGGCCTTGTGTGTTAGTGTTTGGCCGGGGGTGGGGTGGGCACACGCCTTGCCAGCACTAAGGGGTAGCCTAGTGAACAGAGTGGCGTGTGAGGGGCTGGGGGGGGGGGTTTGCAACTTGCTGGGCTAGTTTGGTGAGGCACGATAATTCTAGAATGTTTGTTTGGGAGGAGGAGGCGTTAGTGAGATGCCGGGTAGTGTCTGCCAGCTTGGGGGAGGGGAGGAGAGAAGCCAACAGCGACCAGGGGATTTTCTTTGTCTCACCTATTGGGTGCTGCCGGTGGCCATCTTTTAAAAAAAAATTTTGGGTACCCAATTATTTTTTTCCAATTAAGGGGCAATTTAGTGTGGCCAATCCACCTATTCTGCACATCTTTGGGTCGTGGGGGTGAGATCTTTGCAGACACGGGGAGAATGTACAAACTCCACACGGAGTGACCCGGGGCCGGGATCGGCCTGCTACAATGTTCCAGTGAACATAAGCTGAAGAACGGCACCTTACTTTATTTTCACAAAGTGCTGACTTTTATTCTATGGACAACTGCTTTAGTCTTTGGTACGATCATTACCATTGACGTTGTCATGTTTCACAACATCTTTTCAATTTAATCGTTCTTGTCTTCCAATTTTGCTCCATCTTCCCCTCCCCACTTTTACCTTCCCTGCCCCACTTTTTCAACAGTACAAAGCACATCACATTTCTACCTCTTTCCAATTCTTAAGAGTCATATTGTACTTTCCCCACAGATGCTACGAGATCTGTTGAATTCTTCCTGCATTTTCAGTTTTTATTTTTAATTCTTAAATTGGTTGAGAGTGTAATTCATAGCACAATCAGGCTTTTTTAGGAAACACTGTCCAATCGCAGAAGCATATCTAATTTGGACACTATGTTCTGAGTCTTGCAAGCATGGGCTAGTTGAATATGGTCAGTACTTTGTCTGTTGCAAAAAGCGAAAAGGACGTGCAGTTTGCTAGAAACCGCAGGTCATTGGGGTACAAGACCTATTACTGTGAACAATAGTTTGATTAGTACACACATTGCCATTGAACAGCCAGAGTCCACTTGCCAACCAATTAGCACCATTTTCTCATGCAGTACAAATTGTTCCCTTTGAAATCTGGTATTCTTGCAAATCTCACTTGATAAATGCAAGACAAAAAGTTTTGACAGCATGTCTCTTTTTTCCAGCAATAAATACAGAACATTAAAAACTGGACACCAACACAGATCACTAGTTCAGATAACGCTGAACAAAAATGCTAGATCTGGATAAACAAAGTCTTTGCTAGTTAAAAAGCTTTTCCTGACAATTTGAAAGCAGTTATATTAAAAAAGTGCACAGCAACCCAAAAATTCAGGTAGAATTTGCTTCCAGAAAGGTACTTCAAATGCACTTGGATTTGACTTCACACAAGTTATTTCTCCAATCTACCTCACCAGTGTTTCAGAATTGTCCAAAAAAACTACCTATTCAAAAAGGAACAGCACTAAAGTCAATGGTAGTTTAACTAGCTAAAATGTACATTTTGCTAGAGTGCAAAAATCCTCAGAAAAGTAAACAGAGAATCCAAATCAATCACTTAGTTAACAGTGGATATGGGATTATTGTAAATGGAAATCTCAGTTTGACAGATTTCCAAAAACTCTTCACAATTGCTTTGTTGAAAGTGCCTTTGATTACATTGCAGTTAATGGCAGTAAAATTGATACACCGATGAGGTGTCTAATCATCCAAAACCTAACCCAAGATGCAATTACTTCAACTTGTAATGTTTTCAAAATGTAAAATTAACTATGCTATGTAACTATTAGTGATCAGTTCTTAGATCAAATCATATCAAATCAGAGTCAAGTTCTCACTTTTCTTCCCCGAAATGTGAATTCTGTAGCTAAGTTCAGTTTCTGAAACAGAACAAAAAACTTGCCACACACCGATTTGCCTTGGTACTGGAGGTAAGGAGCCCTGTATTTAGTGTTTACCTAGCAGCTGCTTTTCTACTAATTCAGGAATAATACAACCACTTTTCCTTTCATAAAAGATAATTCCATCAATCGGACATTCATATTCTAACACAGGATGGCTAAGTGCTCATCTCTTGGTCAAGTTTGTCAGTTCTCAGTGAACAAAATATCTAATCAAGATTTGCTCAAGAACAAAAGTTCATAGTTTGAAAGACAAAATGGCTTTCCATGGGTAATTTTTGGGGGCATCAGAAAGCCTTGAAGTTAATTTTTCATTTAGAGGTGGAAAGAAAAATGGGAAAGCAAAACATGGAGGTATTAGTTGGTCGACAGAATCTTGTAGGAAACAGAGCTAAAATGCAGTCTGAAATGGAATTACTGTTAAACTCCAGAGACTTATAGTTCAACTAAGTTTTACCTACTGAGCTCGGAGGTTAATCATTTTTCTTCATACCTGCCAGACAGCCAGATGTTTAAAAATATTGTACACAGATCAGCATTCTCACACTGAATCAAAGTTAAAGCAGTGGTTTAAGAGTATCAACACATTGAGCCACAAGACTGAGAGCACACGTACAACTTCATGGGGACAGGTCAAAACATCTGGGAGAGAGAAAAGCAGGGTTAACGTCTGGTCCATGTGATTTCATCAGAGCTGAAGAGGCGGCAGAAATGTGATGGGTTACATGGTTGGAGAGGTAGGTGGAGCAGAAGGTCAGTGATAGGTCGGAGCTCAGGAGAGACTGACAAAGATGTCATGGACACAAGGAGTGTTAAATACTAACCAAGATGCTAATAATGGTGATCGGTAAGGTAGCAGAATGCGTTAATAGAAGAACAAGGGTCAGCACTCAAAGCAAAATGGTGCATCATCCTCCATCATTCCCCCAACTCCAGCATGATGCCACTACTAAACACTCCTTCTACTCACTTTCTGTCAGCATTCCATTGGTACTGTTCCCTCCATGACACCCTGCTCAATTCCTCCATCAGCTGCAGCACCATACCCTCTTCCCATGCAATCGCAGACGATGCAACGCGTGCCTCTATCTCCTCACCATCCGGGCACCTCCTTCAGTTTAGTCTACTACACTCGCTGCTCACAATACAGTATCCTCTACATTCAGGACACTTAACGCAGACTGAGTCACCAGTTTGCAGAATACCTTCACTCAGCCCACAAGCATTATCCCAACCTTCCAGTTGCTTGCCATATTAGAACCATGGAAAGGCAACAGTGCAGTAAGAGGCCATTCAGCCCATCGTGTGTCTGCCCTGATCCAAACAAAAAGAAAAAACTATCGCTCATTTTAATCCCATTTACCAGCATCTAGACTGGCAGGTTAGAGCACTTTACATGCAGATCCAGGTACCTTCTAAATGAGTTTAATTAAGTCTCAACCACCAACTTTAGGCAGTGAATTCCAGACGGCCACCACCCTCTGGATAAAAAAAGATTCTCTTCATGACCCCTCTAATCCTTCTGCCACTCACCTCAAATCTATGCCCCTGCTAATTGCCCCTTCCTCGAGGGGAAAATAAGTCTTTCCTGCCTACCTTATCCCAGTCCCTCATTTGGTACACATCAATTAGGTCAGCCTCCTCTGCTCAAAGGAAAACAACCCTAGCTTTTCCAAACTCTCCTCAGCTACAATTTCAAAGCCCTGACAAAATTCTTGTACATCGCCGCACTCTCCCCAGAGCAATTATGTCCTTTCTCATATTGTGGTGACCAGAACTATACACAGAACTCCAGCTGCGGCCTAATTACATCCTTGCTTTTGTATTCAATACCACGCCCAATGAAGAAAGCATTTCATGTGCTTTCTTGACCCGTATCAACCTGTCCTGCCACCTTCAAGGACCTGTAGGCATGTACTCCCAAGGTATCACATTTCCTCAGCCCCTCTCAATAGTTTCCCCTTTATTGAGTATTCCCTTCCTTAGTTTGCCCTCCCCAAATGCATTACCCCACATTTCTCTGCCCGCTGAACCAAACCATTGGTATCATTCTGGAGTCGACAACTGCTCTCTTCACTTTTGCAAGGCATCTAAATCATTAACATAACAAGCAGCAAGGGCCCCAACACTGAACTTTGTGGAACACCACTGGAAAAAGTTTCCCATTTGCAAAAGCATCCACTGACCCGTGGCTTCCCGTCAATGAACCAATTTTGGATCCAATCTTCCAACTTCTCATGAGATCTCCATTTTCTGACCAGTCTAGCATGTTAGGCTTTGTCAAATACCTTATTGAAATCCATGTCGACAATATCCATAGAATTCCCAGTGCAGGCAGCCATTCGGCCCATTGAGTCTGCACCAGCCCTCCGAAAGAACAGTCGGTCCACTCCCCTGCCCTATCCCAGTAATTCTGCCCATTGATCATAGCCAATCCACCTAACCTGCTCATCACTAAACTATGGGAGGAATCCAGGGCACACAGGAGGAAACCATGCAGACACGAGGAAAGTACTCGTTGGGAACCTGCCCACAAGTTATCACGTACGACTTCCGGGTGCGGCGATGACCAGCTGAGTCGCACGTTTCAGCAGCTCCCGGTGTAACGGACTTTTGGGCTCTTAATAAGAGCCCCAACAGCAATTTTAACGGCTAAAAGTACTGTGCGGTGAACCAGAAGGAAATCCCCCCTGGATACGGATGGAAAATGGAGAGGAAGGTGGCCGGATTGCGGTGGATCCTTTAGAGCAGCGGCAAGGAAGGCAAGCAAAAACCAAGATGGCGTCGGAAGGTGGCAGTTTAATATGGGGCCCTGAACAACACGAGTTTTTGAAACGCTGCGTGGAAGAACTCAAAAAGGAAATGAAGAAGGAGCTGTTGGCCCCGATATTACAGGCGATCGAAGGGCTAAAGGAGGAGCAAAAGACCCAGGAGCGGGAGCTTTGGGTCGTGAAGGCAAAGGCTGCCGAGAATGAGGACGACATACAGGGCCTGGTGGTGAAGACGGAGATGCACGAGGCACACCATAAACGATGTGTGGAAAGGCTGGAGGCGCTGGAGAACAAGGCGAGGAGGAACAACCTAAGGATTCTTGGCCTTCCTGAAGGTGCGGAGGGAGCGGACGTCGGGGCATATGTGAGCACGATGCTGCACTCGTTAATGGGAGCGGAGGCCCCGGCGGGTCCGCTGGAGGTGGAGGGAGCATACCGAGTGATGGCGTGAGGACCGAGAGCAGGAGAAATTCCTAGAGCCATAGTGGTGAGATTCCTCCGTTTTAAGGACAGAGAGATGGTCCTTAGATGGGCAAAGAAAACTCGGAGCAGTAAGTTGGAGAACGCGGTGATCCGCGTATACCAAGACTGGAGTGCGGAGGTGGCGAGAAGGAGGGCGAGCTTTCATCGGGCCAAGGCGGTGCTTCACAAAAAGATAAAATTCGGAATGCTGCAACCGGCAAGACTGTGGGCCACATATCAAGGGAGGCACCACTACTTTGAGACGGCGGATGAGGCGTGGACTTTTATCGTGGAAGAAATAGCATTGAGGGGTTCCAAGAAGTGGAGGGGAGTACTTAGTGGAGGAGAAGAACACCGGGTATCTCTGTATGCGGATGATTTGTTGTTATATGTAGCGGACCCGGCGGAGGGGATGCCAGAGATAATGCGGACACTTCGGGAGTTTGGAGAATTCTCAGGATATAAACTGAACATGGGGAAAAGTGAGTTGTTTGTGGTGCATCCAGGGGAGCAGAGCAGAGAAATAGAGGACTTTCCGCTGAGGAAGGTAACAAGGGACTTTCGTTACTTGGGGATCCAGATAGCCAAGAATTGGGGTACATTGCATAGGTTAAATTTAACGCAATTGGTGGAACAAATGGAGGAGGACTTCAAGAGATGGGACATGGTATCCCTGTCACTGGCAGGGAGGGTGCAGGCAGTTAAAATGGTAGTCCTCCCGAGATTCCTCTTTGTGTTTCAGTGCCTCCCGATGGTGATCACGAAGGCTTTTTTCAAAAGGATCGAAAAGAGTATCATGAGTTGTGTGTGGGCCGGGAAGACCCCGAGAGTGAGGAAGGGATTCTTACAGCGTAGTAGGGATAGGGGGGGGGCTGGCACTACTGAGCCTAAGTGAGTACTACTGGGCCGCCAATATCTCAATGGTGAGTAAGTGGATGGGGGAAGAGGAGGGAGCGGCGTGGAAGAGATTGGAGCGTCCTGTAGGGGGACTAGCCTACAAGCTATGGTGACGGCCCCATTGCCGTTCTCACCGAAGAAATACACCACAAGCCCGGTGGTGGTGGCGACTTTGAAAATTTGGGGACAGTGGAGACGGCATAGGGGAAAGACGGGAGCCTTGGTGGGGTCCCCGATAAGAAACAACCATAGGTTTGCCCCGGGGAGAATGGATGGGGAATTTGGAATATGGCAAAGAGCAGGAGTAACGCAACTGAAAGATCTGTTTGTGGATGGGAAGTTCGCAAGTCTGGGAGCGCTGACCGAGAAATATGGGTTGTCCCAAGGGAATGCATTCCGGTATATGCAACTGAGGGCTTTTGCGAGGCAGCAGGTGAGGGAATTCCCGCAGCTCCCGACGCATGAGGTGCAGGACAGAGTGATCTCAAAGACATGGGTGGGGGACGGTAAGGTGTCAGATATATATAGGGAAATGAGTGACGAGGGGGAGATTATGGTAGATGAGCTGAAAGGGAAAAAGAGCTGGGGGAGGAGATTGAGGAGGGGCTGTGGGCGGATGCCCTAAGTAGGGTAAACTCATCGTCCTCGTGTGCCAGGCTAAGCCTGATTCAATTTAAGGTGTTACACAGGGCGCATATGACTGGAGCACGGCTCAGTAAATTTTTTGGGGTAGAGGATAGGTGTGCGAGATGCTCGAGAAGCCCAGCGAATCACACCAACATGTTCTGGTCATGTCCGGCACTACAGGGGTTCTGGGTGGGGGTGACAAAGGTGCTTTCGAAAGTAGTGGGGGTCCAGGTCGAACCAAGCTGGGGGTTGGCTATATTTGGAGTTGCACAAGAGCCGGGAGTGCAGGAGGCGAGAGAGGCCGATGTTTTGGCCTTTGCGTCCCTAGTAGTCCGGCGCAGGATACTGTTGATGTGGAAGGAAGCCAAGCTCCCGGGGGTGGAGACCTGGATAAATGACATGGCAAGGTTTATAAAGCTGGAACGGATTAAGTTCGTCCTAAGGGGATCGGCTCAAGGGTTCACCAGGCGGTGGCAACCGTTCGTCGAATACCTCACAGAAAGATAGAGGGAATGGAAAAGAAGGCAGCAGCAGCAGCCCGGGAGGGGAGGGGAGGGGGGGGGGGGGGGGGGGGAGGGGGGGGAAAGAGAGAGAAGAGGAACCAGAAGGAGTCTCAGGGTTATTAATATATATGTATAATATGTATAGGTCGTTGCTATAAATAATTGTACATTGGATTGTTAAACCATATTTTTGGAGAGTGTTTATCTGAGACAAGGCAGTTGCCATTTAGTTTTAGTTATATATTATTTATTCTTTGTTTATAAAACAGGTCATTGTTATTTATACTGTTATATTATTGTGTAAAGGATACACAATGTACTGTGATGGTTGACCAAAAATTTTCAATAAAATATTCTTTAAAAAAAAAGTTATCACGTACATCTCTGATAAGCTCAAACACGTGTCACCCAAGGCCGGAATCAAACCCAGGTCCTTGGCACTTCACCCCATCTTCCCCAAACAAAACCATGCTGACTATCCCTGATCAATCCATGTCTAAGTTAACAGTTTACATGTCTAGGTTAACAGGGGGGCATGGTAGCACAGTAGTTAGCACAGTTGCTTCACAGCTCCAGGGTCCCAGGTTCAATTCCCGGCTTGGGTCACTGTCTGTGCGGACTCTGCACGTTGTGTCTGCGTGGGTTTCCTCCAGGTGCTCCGGGTTCCTCCCACAGTCCAAAGATGTGCAGGTTAGGAGGATTGGCCATGCTAAATTACCCTTATAGTCCAATAAAAGATTGGGTGGGGTTGCTGGGTTATGGGGAGAGTGGCAGTGTGGGCTTAGGTAGGGTGCTCTTTCCAAGGGCCGGTGCAGACTCGATGGGCCGAATGGCCTCCTTCTGCACTGTAAAATTTATAAAATTATCCTCTCAGAATGGTTTCCAATAATTTTCTGGCCCATCCCTTGCACCCTGTTTATGTCCGCAGACCTGTAATATTCCAACACACCACTTGCATTTAGTGAGGATTGGAAAATAATCCTCAGAGCATCCACTATTTTCTCCCTGGCTTCCTTCAGTAGCCTGGGATACAATCTATCTGACCCTCATGATTTATCCACCTTCAAGAATGCCAGTCCATCTATTACTTCCTCTTTCACTATGCTTAGTGTATCTAATATTTCACACTTCTCTTTAACCAGAATGTTTGAATCATCCCTCTCTTCACTGAAGACAAAGAACTCGTTCAGAACCAGTTCACAAGTTACCACGTATATCTCTGAGAAGCCATATCTTTTCCTTAGTTAATCTCTTGCTCTTAATGTACTGGCAAAACATCTTGCGTTCTTTGATTTTACCTACCAACAATTTTTCGTATCCTCTCTTTGCTTTCCTAATTTGCACTTTACTTCACTCCTTTACTTTCTATATTCCTCTAGGTTTTCTGGAGTATTAAGTTTTTTATAATAGTCATAAACGTTAAATTATTTCTTTGCTTGATCTTAGCCTGTATGCTTCTGGATAACCAGGGGGCTCTAGATTTGGCAGTACCGCCCTTTTTTTGTGGAGACAGGTCTACACTGCCTGTACAATTGCCTTTGAATGCCTCCCACTCCTTTGACAGTTTTTTCTTCTAATAGCTGTGTCCAGTCCACTCTGCAAGCTCATCTCTCAGCATTGTAAAATTTGACTTTCCCCAATTTAGAACTTTTACTCCCATCTTTGTCCTTTCCCACAATGATGCTAAATGTAACTTTAGTCACCATCTCCAAAATGGACCTCCACTGCTACTTTATCCACTTGCTAGCTTCATATCTTAAGATTAAATCATAACCAATCCAACGAGAGGGGATGCAATTTATGTGCTGGCAAAAAAAGTTATCTAGACTGCAGTTCAATAATTTTGCCCGTCATACGGTTCGTATCCTAATTGATATTAGGGCCGTTGAACTCCCCAATAATTACTGCCCTATTGTTTTTACACTTAAATATCTATACATTTGCACTTGTAACTCCCTTCCACTTTTTTATTTGGGGGGGGTCGTCGTCTTTGTACAGTCCACAAGCAGTGAGGCCCTTTTATTTTGAGCTCATTCCACGGGTCCTCGGCGCCATGAGGTAGCACCAGGGATGTTGAGCAGTCATTTTCGACCCTCCAGGTTTCAGTTTAGCAATTATATCCTTCCTACATCTATCTATCCATCCATGCTCTCAACTAATAGGTTTTATGCACTATCCTCCTTTCATTTGCACATGTCATTTTTAACACTGTCAAATTCCTGTGCAGTACACTTTAACCTACCTTGCCTCGGTCTTTCAGAGTCACTCACTAACTATCCATCTCTTGTTCCCTGCTCCAAAATTTGCCCTCAAGTTTCCTCCTATCCCCACCAGCCTAGTTTAAACCCCCTACAACAGCACTAGCAAAACATATTGCAAGGATATCCATCCCACTCCAGGTGCAGACTGTACGGCTTGTACTGGTCCCACCTTCGCAGAACTGGTCCCAATGCCTCAGAAATCTGATGCCCGACTTCCGGTGGTGCTCGCGAGCAGAGTGGCTGCGTCGAGAAGAGGTCCCCGGGCCGGTCTGCGATATTTCAGACTGTTTCAGGGGTTTCCCCATTGTTCTTTCTTCCAGAGTTTCTTTGGCCTTTGGAGCCTGAGGGACGGGCGTCGGGTCGGTCCGGTTTGGAGCCGGTGAGGAGCCCCGCGGGAGTGTCCATCGGCCGGAGCAGGGGACATCGATCCAGAGGTCAGACGCGTGGGCGGAGCTTGTGGCGAGGCAATCGAGGTGGCAGGCCCAAATCCAGAACGCGATGTAGAGGGGGCGTAGAGCAAATTGGGTGGCTCCCACTGAAAATGGATTTTTGAGGAGTTTGAAGTCCGGTCCCAGGGGAAGAGAGATTTTTTGATTTTGGAATTTGATTTATTTTTTAAAATATTTATTTATTTATTTTTGGATTGAAGAAAAAATAATAAGTCCTTGGGGGCAGCGAAAAGCAGCTCGGAAGAAGGAAGAAAACCCGGGATTGCCGTTGAATGAGAAGGCCAGCAAAAGCACTGCCAAGATGGCGGATGCCAGACCGTATGGTGGGGCTGCACTACTTACGGTGGAAAAGATGACCAAAGTGATGGCGGTGGAGCTGGAAAAGCAGTTTGCGAGGCACATGGAGGCTTTGAGGAAGGAGACAGCGGTGGCATTGAAATCATTGGTGGAGGCAATCGCCCCGGCGAGGGTAGCTGTGGCAAAGACATCGGCCGAGGTGAGAGAGCAGGGCGAGAAGATGAAGGAAGTGGAGGAGGCCGTGTCGCAGCACAGCGACCAGTTCACCTCGAAGAGGGACGTTCTGCGGAGAGTGGTGGAGGTCAACAGAGGACTCCGAGCAAAGCTCGAGGACTTGGAGAACCGCTCGAGACGGCACAATCTGAGAGTTGTGGGCTTGCCCGAAGGGACAGAGGGCCCAAGGCCAACAGAGTACTTCACTAAGAAGTTGGCGGAGCTGATGGGGAGGGTGAGAACCCCTCCCGGTGCGAGCTGGACCAAGCTCATCGGTCATTAAGGCCGAAGCCCAAGGTGAATGAGCCGCCAAGAGCAGTAATTATCTGCTTCTATAAGTACTGCATGAAGGAGAAGGCGTTAAGCTGGGTGAAGCAGAAGCGCGCGGTGCAGTGGGATGGTGCTGGAGTTCAGATCTATTAGGACTTGAAGGACGAGTTGGCAAAAAGACGAGCGGCGTTCGGGCGAGTGAAGGCGGCACTGTACAAAAAGGGTTTGGTATGGTACACCCGGCGAAGCGGAGGGTGACGTATGATGCCAAAGAGTTTTATTTCGAGACAGTGGAGGCGACTGAGCCATTCGTGAGGGCAAAAGGCTTGGGACAGACGTGAGGAGCGGAGCTGGAATAGAGACGGTGGACTGTGATTGGGGAGCTGGAAAATGTATAAATGTTAGAACTTTCTTTTTACTGACGTGTATTGTAATTTACTTCTCTTCACATTGTTACAGAGTTCAAGTTATTGGTTGGGTTGATTGGCATTCTGTGTTGCGACAGTTATATCTTATTTTAGTGAATTGTATGGGTTTGAATGTTTTTTTTTTCTTTCTCTGGGACTGGGTGGGACGGGACGGCATATCTTGGCGGGTGGAGCCACACGCACGAGCTAACTAAAGTCGGCCAGTGAATGTAGGTGAGGTGAGAGGAGGGCTGCGGACATTGGAGCCTGGTTAGAGGGTTGCATTGGGCCTACGCGCGAGACCCCCAGTTAGGATAGTCACGTGGAACATGAGGGGGTTAGGAAGTGCTGTCAAGAGTGCTTGCGCATCTTAAAGGTTTGAAAGCCGATGCAGCAATGCTGCAGGAGATTCACTTGAGGGTGAAGGACCAGGTGAGACTTAAGGTCTGGGTTAGTCAGGTGATTCATTCTGGATTTGACGGAAGGGCTCGAGGGGTAGCGGCGTTGGTCAGCAAAAGAGTACGCTTCCAGGTGGAGAAGATGGTGGCAGATCAGGGGGGTAGATATGTGATTGTGACAAGGGCGCTGGAGGGGAGGTTAGTGGCGCCGTTTAAGTGTATACGGTCCCAATTGGGACGATGTGGGATTCACAAAGGTAGTGTTTGCGGCCATCCCAGATTTGAACACACACAAACTGATAATGGGGGGGGGGGGGGGGGGGGGGGCTGTGGTCTGGGAGGCTCTAAAGGCGGTGGTGAGGGGTGAGGTGATTTTGTTTAAGGCCAGGGTGGACAAAGAGGAGAGGTTGGAGCGGCAGAGGGTAATAGATGAGATGTTGGAGGTAGATAGGAGTTATGCAGAAGATGGGAACCCAGCGAAGCTGGAAAAGAGAAAGGAACTACAGGCGAGCTTTGACCGACTATCTACCAGGAGGACGGTGCGTTGACTGAGACGAGCAAGGGGTGCAGTTTACGAACATGGAGGATAAGGTGAGTCAACTCCGGAGGGAAGCAGCAGCAAGGGAAATTGTTCAGGTGAGGGATAGGGAAGTTGGTGGTGCCTCCGGATCTGATTAACAAGGTTTTTGAGGCATTTTATGAGAGGTTGTACAGGTCAGAGCCACCTGGGGGAGGCCATGAGATGCAGAAATGTCTAGATGGATTGGAGTACCCGAGGTTAGGGGAGGGGGACAGGGCTACATTAGGAGCAATAGTGGAGCAGGAGATAAAGGATGCGATTGCGAGGATGCAGTTGGGGAAGGTGGCAGGACCGGATGGGTTTCTGGTGGAATATTATAAACAATTCAAGGATAAGCTGGTACCCATGATGGTTGGGATGTTTGAAGAGGCGATAGGGAAGGGGGTGTTCCCACAAACTTTGGGGCAGGCATCGATTTCCCTGCTGCTAAAAAAAGATAAGGATCTGATGGAGTGTGGGTCATATAGGCCCATAATCGCTTCTGAATGTGGACGCAAAAGTATTGGCGAAGGTACTGGCGGGTCGGCTGGAGGAGTGCCCCCTGAAGGTGATAGGTGAAGATCAGACAGGGTTCATGAGAGGGAGGCAGCTCTTTTCAAACATTAGACGGGTATTGAACGTCGTTATGGTGCCGGCAGAGGGTAAGGAAACAGGTGGTTGTGGCATTGGACGCTGAGAAGGCATTTGACCGGGTAGAATGGGGGTACTTGATGACAGTTCTGGAGCGGTTTGGGATTGGACCAAGATTTGTGAACTGGGTAAAGCTATTATATAAGGAGCCGAGGGCGAGTATCCGCACAAACAACATCAGCTCAAGATACTTTTCTCTCCACCATGGGACTAGGCTATGTCCCCCCTGCTGTTTGCACTCACGATTGAGCCGTTGGCCATTGCATTAAGTAGTTCCGGGGTATAGAAAGGAATAGAGCATGGAGTGTCCTTGTATGCCGATGACTTGCTGTTATAACGTGTCGGAACAGAGTGTGACGATAGGGGGAATATTGGAGCTGCTTCGAGTGTTTGGGTCTTTCTCGGGGTACAAACTAAATCTAGATAAGAGAGTATTTTGCGGTGTCTCGGCCGGGGGTGGGGTGAGCTGCCATTCCGTAGGGCAGGGACTCACTTTAGGTAC
Source organism: Scyliorhinus torazame (assembly GCF_047496885.1). NCBI lineage: Eukaryota > Metazoa > Chordata > Chondrichthyes > Carcharhiniformes > Scyliorhinidae > Scyliorhinus > Scyliorhinus torazame. The sequence goes on along the minus strand of NC_092709.1, from coordinate 267,394,544 downwards.
CTGGGGGTGCAGGTTGCCCAAGAGTGGAGGGGACTCCGCAGGTACAACATTTCTAGCTTGGTGGGGAGTGTGAAAGCTGATCTGGCAAGGTGGGATGGTCTCCCTCTGTCACTGGCGGGTGGGGGTACAGGTGGTTAAAGTGAACATGTTGCCGCGATTCCTGTTTATTTTTTTAATGCCTGCCGATTTTCCTGCCAAAGGCTTTTTTCAGGGAGATTGAGGGAAGGATTACTTTGTTCATACGGGGAGGGAAACTGCCAGAGTTAGAACGGTGTTGCTACAGAGGGAAAGGCAGGGAGGGTGTTTGGGTCTTCCTAACCTGATGTATTACTACTGGGCAGCGAATGTGGAGACGGTGCGTAGCTGGGTCAGGGGGGTTGATTCCCAGTGGGTCAGGATGGAGGAGAGTTTGGGTAAGGGGTCAGGATTGAAAGCACTAGCAACAGCGCCGCTCCCGACAGCCCCGGGGAAATACTCGGAGTCCAGTAATAATAGCTTCATTGAGAATTTGGGGGCAGTTTCGCCAACACTTCGGGTTGGGGGCAGGGTCAAGGAAAATGCCGATTCGACCGAACCACGGATTTAAGCCAGGGAGGTGGCATGGATGTTTTCAGAAATGGGAGGAGCAGGGGATTAAGACACTAAAAGATTTGTTTGTTTGGGGTCGGTTTGCAGGTCTGAAGGAGCTGGAAGCGAAGTATGGGCTGGAGCAGAGGGAATTGTTTAGATCCTTACAGGTTCAAGATTTTGCCAGAAAGGAGATACAGAGCTTCCCGGTGGAGCCGGCCTCCACATTGCTGGAGGAGATGCTGACGACTGGGAGACTGGAGAAGGGGTTGCGTCAGCGGTTTACGGAGCTATTTTGGAAGAGGACAAGGCACCACTGGAAGGGATCAAAGCAAAGCGGGAGGAAAAGTTGGGAGGGGATATGGTGGAGGGGTTCTGGTGTGAGGTGCTCCGGAGAGTGAATGCCTCCACCTCGTGCGGTAGGTTGGGGCTGATACAGCTGAAGGGAGAGGGTGAGCGGATTCTTTGAAGGCGTAGAAGAGGTGTGTGACCGTTACAGGGGGGCCCCCGCTAATCACGTTCATATGTTTTGGTCCTGTCCAAAGCTAGAAGATTACTGGAAGGAGGTTTTTAGGGTAATTTCTAAAGTGGTGCATGTGAAACTGGACCCAGGTCCCCGGGAGGCCATATTCGGGGTATCGGACCAGCCAGGGTTGGAAACGGGTGCGGAGGCAGATGTTTGTAGCCTTCGCCTCGTTGATCGCCCAAAGACGGATCCTGATGGGTTGGAGAGCAACCTCTCCACCCTGTGCTCTGGTGTGGGGACCGGTTAGAATTCTTGACTCTAGAGAAGGTTAAGTTTGAACTGAGGGGAAGGATGGAGGGGTTCTACAATTCATGGGCATTATTCATCATGCACTTTCAAGAACTGGATAACATCAAACATTGGTTGGGGGCGGTGTGTTAATGGGGACTATGGGTGATTCCTGATTTCTTTTTGTCATCTGTTTATGTGAACATGCGGGCTAATGTTTGGGGTTTAGTGGGAGGATGGGATCATTGTTATTGATATGGGGATTGACATATTTGTTACTGATCATTGTTTATTGTTGGTGGGTGCAAATTTGGGAGAAAATGTGAAAAAGGAGAATAAAAAATAAATCTGATGCCCTCCCTCTGTCACCAACTTTACAGCCCTGTGCTTCGTCACTTAATTCTCCTGTTTCAATACTTGCTTGCACATGGGACTGGGAGTAATCCTGTGATCACTGCTTTAGAGATCCTGGTTTTCAATCTACTTCCTCGCTCCCTATAGTCTGCTGAGGACTTCGTCCCCTTTCATACCCAAGACATTGATACCAATGTGGACCATTACCTCTGACTGATCACCCTCCACCAGCTGCTGTGTCATTCTTGACCGTGGCACCAAGGAGACAAAGCTTTCCTGGAGTAGTGTCTACAGCCACAGAAACACCTGTCTGTTCTCCAAACTAACAAATCCCTTATCACTTATGATCGTCCCCTCTTCTTTCTCCTTCCTGCACAGCAGAGCCACCAGTGGTGCCACAAACCTGGCTCAGATGGGTTACTCCGATTGCAACGCCCTTGATAGTATCAAAAAATGGAAAACCAATTTGTGAGCAGGACTCCGGGAGACTGCACTACTAGTTTTCTTGGACTGCCAGACGGTCATCCATTTTCTTTCTGCCTCCAGCCCTCTAAGAGGTGCGACCACCTCTCTGAACCTGCTATCCACGTAGCACTCAGCTTCGCAATGTGCTAGTGACTCCAGCCGCTGCTCAAGCTCAAAAGGTTCTGCAGCTAGTGATACTTCCTGATGAGTGTCTGTCAAAGGATCCTCTGCTCTCACTCTCCGCTAGTTGCTGCTGACTGCCTATCCTAGGGTCCTCTGCTCGCACTCCTTTCACCATCATGCTCCTGTGCCATAATTTCTATCTTTGGTCTGCTGCAATTTCCCAGTGAATTCAACACAAACTTAAGCACCTTACAGGCTTTTAGACTTCAGACCATGAACTTGCTCTCATTTTTACCCCCCCGCCGCAACCCCCTCCTCCCCCAGAGGACCATCTGTAATTTGCTTTGATTTCAGGAGTGCTGGCCTCTGTTCTGCTACCTTACCTTTATGCCATTATTTACTACCTTACCTTTTGCGCCATTATTTGCAGTTAGTTTTTAACATTATCATTAACATCCCTTCGTCTTGCATCCATGATATATTTTTCAATTGCCACACACAACACACACATTTATAATAATGTAGCTTTTTAGACTAGCAACTCATGCCTTTTACTTGTACCACTTCTAGACTGCACCAGTGAACTGCATTGGTATCAGTAAACTAATTTATATCTACATTCTCAGACAAAAAAAAAAATCAAACCTTCAAAAGGACAGTTGTTTTAGTGACAGCAGTTGACCAAATTTACATTAATACATTCAGAGTCAAATTTGAACACCTCTCGAAAAGTTCAATTAAGCTGCTGCCCTAATTATTAGACACTGACTAACCATAGAAAGTCTGTGGAACTTTTTGCCTTATGTGGAAATAATGGAATCAGTTGCTTTAGTTAGTATTTAAACACCTAGCATTGAGGTGACATCAACAATACTTTCAGGAAACCTCAGTGGTAAACTGATAAATTCGACATAGAATTAGTTATTTTTTAAAAATAAATTTAGAGTACCCAATTCATTTTTCCAATTAAGGGGCAATTTAGTGTGGCCAATTCACCTACCCTGCACATATTTAGGTTGTGGGGACAAAATCCACACAAACACAGGGAGAATGAGTAAACTCCACACGAGCAGTGACCCAGAGCTGGGATTGAACCAGGGACCTCAGCGCTGATGCAGCAGTGTTAACCACTGAGCCTCCCCGCCCCCCCCCCCCCCCCCCCCACCCCCGGGCTACTCATATAATTCTTAGTTAATGTAGAAATTGCTTGCTTTGTGCAACTGTTGTCACAATAGCTTTCGTCACAATAGCTTTCTAACATCTCGTGGTACTTTGCCTTATCATATAGGGAATAGGGAGAGAGAGCAATTAAACACGTGGCTACAGGGATGGTGTAGGCAGGAGGGATTCAGATTTCTGGATAACTGGGGCTCTTTCTGGGGAAGGTGGGACCTCTACAGACAGGATGGTCTACATCTGAACCCGAGGGGCACAAATATCCTTGGGGGGGGGGGGATTCGTTAGTGCTCTCTGGGGGGGGGGGGGGGGGGGGGGGATTCGTTAGTGCTCTCTGGGGGGGGGGGGGGGGGGGGGGGTTAAAACTAATGCAAGGGGCATGGGAACCTGGATTGTAGTTTTAGGGTATGGGAGAATGAGAGTATAGAGGTCAGGAGCACAGATTTGACGTCGCAGGAGGGGGCGTGTTCAGGTAGGTGGTTTGAAGTGTGTCTACTTCAATGCCAGGAGTGTACGAAATAAGGTAGGGGAACTGGCAGCATGGGTTGGTACCTGGGACTTCGATGTTGTGGCCATTTCGGAGACATGGATAGAGCAGGGACAGGAATGGATGTTGCAGGTTCCGGGGTTTAGGTGTTTTAGTAAGCTCAGAGAAGGAGGCAAAAGAGGGGGAGGTGTGGCGCTGCTAGTCAAGAGCAGTATTACGGTGGCGGAGAGGATGCTAGATGGGGACTCATCTTCCGAGGTAGTATGGGCTGAGGTTAGAAACAGGAAAGGAGAGGTCACCCTGTTGGGAGTTTTCTATAGGCCTCCAAATAGTTCTAGGGACGTAGAGGAAAGGATGGCGAGGATGATCCTGGATAAGAGCGAAAGTAACAGGGTAGTTATTATGGGAGACTTTAACTTTCCAAATATTGACTGGAAAAGATATAGTTCGAGTACATTAGATGGGTCGTTTTTTGTACAGTGTGTGCAGGAGGGTTTCCTGACACAATATGTTGACAGGCCAACAAGAGGCGAGGCCACGTTGGATTTGGTTTTGGGTAATGAACCAGGCCAGGTGTTGGATTTGGAGGTAGGAGAGCACTTTGGGGACAGTGACCACAATTCGGTGACGTTTAAGTTAGTGATGGAAAGGGATAAATATACACCGCAGGGCAAGAGTTATAGCAGGGGGAAGGGCAATTATGATGCCATTAGACGTGACTTGGGGGGGGGGGGATAGGTTGGAGAAGTAGGCTGCAAGTGTTGGGCACACTGGATAAGTGGAGCTTGTTCAAGGATCAGCTACTGCGTGTTCTTGAGAAGTACGTACCGGTCAGGCAGGGAGGAAGGCGTAGAGCGAGAGAATCGTGGTTTACCAAAGAAGTGGAATCTCTTTTTAAGAGGAAGAAGGAGGCCTATGTGAAGATGAGGTGTGAAGTTTCAGTTGGGGCGATGGATAGTTACAAGGTAGAGAGGAAGGATCTAAAGAGAGAGCTAAGACGAGCAAGGAGGGGACATGAGAAGTATTTGGCAGGTAGGATCAAGGAAAACCCAAAAGCTTTCTATAGGCATGTCAGGAATAAGCGAATGACTAGGGTAAGGAGTAGGACCAATCAAGGACAGGGATGGGAAGTTGTGTGTGGAGTCTGAAGAGATAGGCGAGATACTAAATGAATATTTTTCGTCAGTATTCATTCAGGAAAAAGATAATGTTGTGGAGGAGAATGCTGAGACCCAGGCTATTAGAATAGAATAGAATCCTACCAACTGTCCTGGCTTGATGTAATTCACACCTCTTTAACCTGGGGTTACCCCATCTCTGGATCTGTAAAGATTTAATCACCTGCTAATGGTCGCATTCCAAGCATTGTTTGGCATCTTTGAATTTGTCTCTATATGTGTTTCTGGAACATACCTCTTCATTCACCCGAGGAAGGAGCAGCGCTCCGAAAGCTAGTGACATCGAAACAAACCTGTTGGACTTTAACCTGGTGTTGTAAGACTTCGTACTGTGCTCACCCCAGTCCAACGCCGGCATCTCCACATCATTAGAATAGATAGCATTGAGGTACGTAGGGAAGAGGTGTTGGCAATTCTGGACAGGCTGAAAATAGATAAGTCCCCGGGGCCTGATGGGATTTGTCCTAGGATTCTCTGGGAGGCCAGGGAAGAGATTACTGGACCTTTGGCTTTGATTTTTATGTCATCATTGGCTACAGGAATAGTGCCAGAGGACTGGAGGATAGCAAATGTGGTCCCGTTGTTCAAAAAAGGGGAGCAGAGACAACCCCGGCAACTATAGACCGGTGAGCCTCACGTCTGTAGTGGGTAAGGTCTTGGAGGGGATTATAAGAGACAAGATTTATAATCATCTAGATAGGAATAAGGAATAATATGATCAGGGATAGTCAGCATGGCTTTGTGAAGGGTAGGTCATGCCTCACAAACCTTATCGAGTTCTTTGAGAAGGTGACTGAACAGGTAGACGAGGGTAGAGCAGTTGATGTGGTGCATATGGATTTCAGTAAAGCGTTTGATAAGGTTCCCCACGGTAGGCTATTGCAGAAAATACGGAGGCTGGGGATTGAGGGTGATTTAGAGATGTGGATCAGAAATTGGCTAGCTGACAGAAGACAGAGGGTGGTGGTTGATGGGAAATGTTCAGAATGGAGTTCAGTTACAAGTGGCGTACCACAAGGATCTGTTCTGGGGCTGTTGCTGTTTGTCATTTTTATCAATGACCTAGAGGAAGGCGCAGAAGGGTGGGTGAGTAAATTTGCAGACGATACTAAAGTCGGTGGTGTTGTCGATAGTGTGGAAGGATGTAGCAGGTTACAGAGGGATATAGATAAGCTGCAGAGCTGGGCTGAGAGGTGGCAAATGGAGTTTAATGTAGAGAAGTGTGAGGTGATTCACTTTGGAAGGAATAACAGGAATGCGGAATATTTGGCTAATGGTAAAGTTCTTGGAAGTGTGGATGAGCAGAGGGATCTAGGTGTCCATGTACATAGATCCCTGAAAGTTGATAGGGTTGTGAAGAAGGCCTATGGAGTGCTGGCCTTTATTGGTAGAGGGATTGAGTTCCGGAGTCAGGAGGTCATGTTGCAGCTGTACAAAACTCTGGTACGGCCGCATTTGGAGTATTGCGTACAGTTCTGGTCACCGCATTATAGGAAGGATGTGGAGGCTTTGGAGCGGGTGCAGAGGAGATGTACCAGGATGTTGCCTGGTATGGAGGGAAAATCTTATGAGGAAAGGCTGATGGACTGGAGATTGTTTTCGTTGGAGAGAAGGTGGTTAAGAGGAGACTTAATAGAGGCATACAAAATGATCAGGGGGTTAGATAGGGTGGACAGTGAGAGCCTTCTCCCGCGGATGGAAATGGCTGGCACGAGGGGACATAACTTTAAACTGAGGGGTAATAGATATAGGACAGAGGTCCGAGGTAGGTTCTTTACGCAAAGAGTAGTGAGGCCGTGGAATGCCCTACCTGCAACAGTAGTGAACTCGCCAACATTGAGGGCATTTAAAAGTTTATTGGATAAGCATATGGATGATAATGGCATAGTGTAGGTTAGATGGCTTTTGTTTCGGTGCAACATCGTGGGCCGAAGGGCCTGTACTGCGCTGTATCGTTCTATGTTCTATATGTTTCTATTTACCATACGATAATTAGAAATCCAATTCATTGGCCTGGAATATAGTTTAAAAAGTCACACAAAATTAATTTCACATTTAGCCCCCTGCAAAATTGGAGCCCAATTATTTTAAGTGGCAGTTGTGCATTTACAAAACTTAATGGAAAATAATAATTTCTGAGCTTAACTTGCTGGCTACATTTTTTTCATGCTAACTCAATAATTTTAGACTTTTTCGATAATGCTGCATGTTCTGCAATTGGTAGATTTCTAGCCCATTGAAGTATACAAATGAGTCTGCCAAGCACACAAACTGCATGGCAGTTGGCGGAGTAAGCCATGCATGTTATCCAATGAATGCTTAAAACTACAACAGCATTTACCTGCTGATTCAAAGAAAATTCAAATATTTCAAACATAACAAAACTGCTCGAAATGCTGTATAAAAAAAAAAATTCAAAGCGCACATTTGTTAAACAGATAAGCTACAGTGAGTTATGATGCACAGTTTAAGATTGCTCATACTGCAGATGGAAGTATACTATGAATTAAAAGTTGCTTCTCCACATCAGGAGATAAGCATTGGCTAAATTGAAGGGTGCACTTTTGGAAAATACATGTATCACAATGGAGTATGAATTGCACTGCAGGGATGTCAACAGGCCAACCCATGCCTGTGCACAGGATGAAAAGGGAGCATCCATCAGCAACCTAATCTTAATCTGATCCAACATGAATTTGATCAGAAACAGGAAATGGAACACTACCAAATTTCACCCTCCCATGCCAACGGGAATTAAAACCAACTGTACCCATTGCCAAGGTTTCCCACTAAGATCTACATTACTCAGCTACATGCATTCAGACAATCTATTTACTGATGGGTTAGCTTCCTCCCTCTCATTTTCTCTGGTCCCTGTAAGACGACCAATTTTCTTCTTAATTTATTATTCAGTCATTGATACATCTCAATCAAGTTCAACTTTCAAAGTTACAGTATTTGTCCAAATGGCTTTTTGTGAATATTTTGCAATCAACTGGCACTTACAACCCAACTTTAAAAAATAAAGGAATCCACAGAAAATATAAAGCTAAGTCAGCTTTGTTTCATAACTTAAATACTCCCGTCGTTTTTTAAAGCAGGATTGCAGCTTGGAAGTAAAAAAAATTACAATCATTTGCTAGCTTAACCAAATTGGTAAGAAATTTTAATTTTGCTTCCACATATATAACGATATTAAGTATCGCAGTCACAGTTTCACCGTTCTAATCAAATTTATGATGCATTCTGCAGCTCACAAATTTACTCCCAAGCCATTTTCAAAATCGGCAATGCCTAGTAGATTGAAGTATGCAACTAAAAGCAATTAGTTCCTTAAATGGATAGCAAGACACTGTTGATGTCGGAGTTTGTGCAAAACATTTAGTACACAACAGCTGCAATTAAAGTTGTCTTAGTTATGCATTATAGCCTCAACAAATCTCCAGCTCTCAAAATATTTGAGCATACTTGGTTAAGTCTGGCTCAGAGCAAAGGAGCTCAAAACAAGAGGCCTTTCAATCTTGAGGATCAGAGACAACAATAAAGATGAATGAAACACCTGCTTGAAGCAACTTGCATATCAAATGGTACACAGATTTATTTAACCCCATTTCCAAATTGTCGTCCACAAGCCTTATTAGTCCTTGCCAGGGCAGGGACTCATCACCCCTTCTCAGCAGCTGAGGGAGATGCTCAAATACCATAAGGGCCCAATGATTATGCTAAAGTCCTCTTTGCTGAGGATGCAGCACCTGGTATCAAGGAAGTGTCCCTTAAGGACAAGCTCTCCTCTGGTCCCAGGCCCTCTTCAGAAATTCTCTGATAGAGCAGCCCACTCCAAGTTGACCCTGGCCCAGGAAAAAGTCATTGTGGCAATCCATGAATGGAAACTTAGCATCACAGGATCAGCGACACTTGAATCCCACCAGCTTCTTAGTCATACTAGAAGAGAAAAACACAGAAAAAACATTTTTGGAAAAACTACAAAGCTACAAGCCTTACCATCACAAAGCTTATGGGGTCAAAATTTCCTCAACTTGAAATAAGTATTGAGTGGTGAGACAATGATACTGAAGAGAAAAAAAAAGAAGCATTCTGGCAGGGAAAAAATGTCATCGTTTGCCGATTCCACACAAAGGGTCATGCTTTAAAAAGTTCTGATTAAAATAACAGAAGGTCAAACCCAAGTGCTGCAGAAGACCTGTTCTGAAGGAGAAAACAACTCTAACAGAACGTATATCTGAAAAATCTATCAAGCGTTATTTTTAGAAGCTCTTCTAATTTACACAGAAAACATTTCAAAATATAGAGTAATTTTGTTTTGTTTTTGGTTTACCAGATTCTGAGTGTAGGAATTCACAGCATTGGAGTTTCCTTCCACCGATGAAATTGGATCATCATGTTGGGAATTAGTGAACACCAGTGACTGAGTGAGGTTTGCCTGTTGGGGTGCTTCACACGAGTTGGTTTCTGTTACAGTACCAGTTGAGGGTTTTTGAAGCAATGTTGCTAGATCAGTGCTTAAAAAAAGATAAGTTTATTTTCAGACCTTTAACAGGTTCTGGAAGGACTGCAAAACGGGAGGCACTTGTAACATTTCAAACTAGATTATTTTTCTAAAAACAGCACAACTTTATCAACCTGGCTTATGGTTCACCAAAAATGTTTTTTCAAAAATATGGAACAGACTTCCAAAAAACACTGAAAGCTATTGCAGCCCAATATGAAAATTTTAGTGTAAACCTGTGTTCAGGCACATGCTTGTCAGCATAATATTCGCAAGTTAGGTCGGGAGAAGAGAAAGGGCAGTGAATATGCTCAAAAATGGCTCGATTTTGTTATGAAAAGATTGGATGTCAGGAGTAATAAAAGTTTGAAAATACAAGAACACTATCTAGTCACTGATATTGTGTTGAATGAAAACCCAAGACACCTAGAAATCTGTGGAAAGGAAAAATAAATTTGTCCAGTTGTATCTGTTGCATCCTAGTGTTTACTAACATGGCTTTGGAAGAATGTATGCCTTCTTGGCTGCGGATGGTAAATAGGTTGAGAGGGAGGGTAGATTGTGAAAATTATCCCGCTGCAAAGCAAGCAATCATTGGAACAGATATGCTCTTTTCAAGTTTGCTGTGTTTTAGTTATGCTACCATATCATACTCCTGAAGAAAGCGGGTATTTTTAAAATACCAGTTAAAACACTATACATTGTGAACTACTCAGCAGCATATCCTTCCGCGTAATAATTCTAAGCAATAAACTGGAGAAGAATTCTTCCATAAACAATTTATATTACTAGGGCAAGTGAGCAACTAGAAGAAGTGTCAAATTTTAGCAACAGGACATTCACGCCTTCGTGGTGATTTATTTTTTAAAACGGCACTTGCAAATCATTTCCAAACATTATTTCTGATAAATTGTTATAAATCTTGGCACATTGCCAAGTCATAAAATATAAAAATATTTTGATGGGAGTCAGAAAATATAGCCCACCAGTTGACAGGCTTCTTCACAGATATGGATACATCCAAATTTGCCCTGCACTATTTCTAGCTTCTACAGATCTAGATGTGTGAGGAAGATAGGATTGACAAACTACATATCTGACAAACTCTAGTTTTGGTTTAAATTTTAAATTTAGAAGCCAATTCAATTAACAGCAATGAATGCACATGAACCAAAAGAACGCACCGGCATCACAATATTGCATTGAGATTTGAAGCTGGGGCTCATTTGGAATGTTGCTTGAGAGCTCAAGAAACTGATTAGGTTAGTCATATAGTTAGAATGGCACTCTTTGTGCTGCACCTTCCATTTCAAATTTCAGCAATTTTAGAAGCTGGTTAAAATATATCAGTGACAAACTTTATACTTTTCTGAAGTTGCTCAACATTATGTGCATTAACTGGTTAATTGATAAAATAGGACATTTCATACCTTGGTCCTGGAGTGATTTGGTTGTCCATTCTTACAACAGTGGAAGCTGTAAAGACCTTTGTTTCTGTAAGCTGCTTAAAGAATTCATTAAAGTTAAAACTGATTATGCAAGTCTCTATTTTCTCAGCAACACAATCTAAGATACAGAAACAAATGCTGGAAATAGTCAAGAGTTCAGGCAGTATCTGTGCCGATCTGTTGAATGGCCATCTTGACTGGAAACATCAACTATTTCTCCCCACACATGCTGCCCGACTTCCTGAGTATGTGTGTTATTTCAGATTTCCAGCATTCTCCCAGTATTTTACTCTTGTCTAAGATGGCTGTTATTCCAACTTTTAAATATACACTTCAGACAATTGCCCCAAATGTTCATCAATGATCGACTTAAGCATGTAGATCAGAATGGTCTCAAACTCTCATTCCTGCTTGTGCCACACTAGTGATTGCGAAGAATTTGAAAATGTGCCAGGTAGCAGTGGTTAGCACTGCTGCCTCAAGTCACTGAGGACCATAGTTCGATCCCAGCCCTGGGTCACTGTCCGTGGAGTTTACACATTATCCCAGTGTCTGCATGGGTCTCACCCCCATAACCCAAAAGTGTTCAGCTAGGTGGATCGGCCACAATAAATTTCCCCATAATTGGGGGAAAAAAGAGAATTGGATTTTATTTTAAAAATGAAAATTGTGCTCCAAGGACACAATTACACAAGTAAAGGTAAGTTGTCCGGGTTTCCGGCTACGGATTTTCAATTAACCTTTCCCAAAGTGCATGTGAACATTGAGCAAGGAGGTATAATTGATACAGTATGATAACCATTGTAGTCAAGTAGCCTACAGAACCATAATAGCTACCTGGACAAAGTACTGGAAGATGTCTAAAGATATTTTTTTTTTCATTTCCGATGGTACAGCTTGTGCAAAACTTTAATACAATACTTAGGAGGAACAGTGTTCAACAATGCTAAAGCTTGCTTCCATAAAGATGAATGTGCAGGAACTTTAAATCTAGGTATTCATTTCATACGTTACACATCATATGCTGTGAGCTCTGTTTCGCGGAGACATGGCTCACTTCACGGGACTGTGCCCTACAACCAGAGAGCTTCTCAATCCACCGAATGGACCGTACAGCGGCCTCAGGCAAGGTTAGGGGAGGTGGGGTCTGCCTCTGAATCAACACCTCCTGGTGCCTCGATGTGGCAACACTGGCAAGTTTCTGCTCCCCGGATCTAGAACACCAGGCACTAAAATGCCTCCCTACTACCTTCCGCGTGAGTTCAGCTCCGTTATCCTGACGGCAGTTTACATCCCACCCCATGTGAACGTGAAGATCGCACTGAACAAATATTCACCACCACAAATAACCTTGAAACTGAACATCCCAAGGCCTTGTTCATCGTAGCTGGTGACTTCAATCAGGCCAAGCTCAAGGGCGTACTACCAAGTTACCACCAACACGTCAACTGTTCCACCAGAGGCCCAAACATCCTGGACCACTGCTACACAAATATCAAACATGCCTCGGCTCTGTTGTCCACCCACACTTTGTGAAATCTGATCACAAGGCTGTGCTCCTGGCTTATAAGCAAAACCTGAAGCGGGAGAATCTGTCAAATAAAGTTGTGCATTGTTGGGTCTGAGGAATCGGATGATCTCCTACGGGACTGCTTAGAGTCAGTGGACTGGTCAGTATTTAAAAACTGACCAGCCTGAACGAGTACGCCACGACAGTAACTGGCTTCATTAGTAAGTGTGCAGAAAACAGTGTCAAAGAAACAAATCCGCGTGTTTCCCAACCGGTAACCCTGGATGAACAGGGATATCCACTGCTTGCTGAAGTCTAGGTCTGAGGCGTTCAAGTCAGGCGACCCTGACCTACACAAAAAAGCCCTATGATCTAAGGAGATCCATCAAAGATGCCAAAAGACAGTGCCTGACCAAGCTCGAGTCCCAGGCTAGCCTCACGGAACCCCGCCGACTATGGAAAGGTCTGCAAGACATAACGGGCTACAAGATGAAGGCAAGTAAAATCGCCGGCTCCAATGTACCCCTCCCTGATGAGCTCAACGCATTCTATGCACACTTTGTGCAAGAGGTCAGCGAGAGCAAGCCCTTCACCCCAGAAGCCTCGGATGAACTTGTATCTGAGATCACCATTGCAGACGTCAGAGCAGCCTTCTCGAAGGTCAATCCACGGAAAGCCACTGGCCCGGATGGGGTACCCTGATGGGCACTCAGGTCTTGCGTGGATCAGCTGGTGGGGGTATTCACAGACATCTTCAACCTCGCTTTACAACAATCTGAGGTCCCTATCTGCTTCAAGATGACCATCATCCCTGTACCAAAAAAAAGCCAAGCAGCGTGCCTTAATAACTATTGTCCAGTGGCTCTGACATCCATCATCCTGAAGTGCTTCGAAAGGTTAGTCGTGGCACAAATCAACTCTAGCCTTTCCGGATTGCCTTGATCCACTACTATTCGCCTACCGCTGCAACAGGTCCACAGCAGACGCCATCTCCATGGACCTGCACTCAACCCTGGAACACCTAGATAACAAAGACACTTATGTCAGGCTCCTATTTATCGACTACAGCTCAGCCTTCAACACCATCATGCCTACAAAACTCATCTCCAAACTCCGCGGCCTTGGCTTCGGCTCCTCCCTCTGCAACTGAATCCTGAACTTTAGAAACCCACAGGCCACAATCAGTAAGGATAGGCAACAACACCTCCTCCACGATCATCCTCAACACAGGTGCCACACAAGGCTGTCTCTTCAGCCCCCTACTATACTCCTTATACACCCATGACTGTGTGGCCAAATTCCCCTCCAACACGATTTTCAAATTTGCTGATGACACCACCATAGCGGGTCGGATCTCAAACATTGACAAGACAGGGTACAGGAACGAGAAAGAATCTGGTGAACTGGTGCGACGACAATAATGTCCCCCTCAATGTCAAGAAAACGAAGGAGATTGTCATCGACTTCAGGAAGCGTAGTGGAGAACATGCCCTTGTCTACATCAATGGTACAGCAGGATTTAGATTGTTTGGAGACTTGGGCGGAGAGATGGCAGATGGAGTTTAATCCGGACAAATGTGAGGTAATGCATTTTGGAAGGTCTAATGCAGGTAGGGAATATACAGTGAATGGTAGAACCCTCAAGAGTATTGAAAGTCAAAGACTGGCTAACCGATAGAAGTCAGAGAGTGGTGGTGGAGTCAGAGAGTGGTGGTGGATGGCAAATATTCAGCCTGGATCCCAGTTACCAGTGGCGTACCGCAGGGATCAGTTCTGGGTCCTCTGCTGTTTGTGATTTTCATTAATGACTTGGATGAGGGAGTTGAAGGGTGGGTCAGTAGATTTGCAGACAATACGAAGATTGGTGGAGTTGTGGATAGTAAGGAGGGCTGTTGTCGGCTGCAAAGAGACATAGATAGGATGCAGAGCTGGGCTGAGAAGTGGCAGATGGAGTTTAACCCTGAAAAGTGCGAGGTTGTCCATTTTGGAAGGACAAATATGAATGCGGAATACAGGGTTAACGGTAGAGTTCTTGGCAATGTGGAGGAGCAGAGAGATCTTGGGGTCTATGTTCATACATCTTTGAAAGTTGCCACTCATGTCGATAGAGCTGTGAAGAAGGCCTGAAGAATGGTGTGCTCGCGTTCATTAACAGAGGGATTGAATTTAAGAGCCGTGAGGTGATGATGCAGCTGTATAAAACTTTGGTAAGGCCACATTTGGAATACTGTGTACAGTTCTGGTCACCTCATTTTAGGAAGGATGTGGAAGCTTTGGAAAAGGTGCAAAGAAGATTTACCAGGATGTTACCTGGAATGGAGAGTAGGTCTTACGAGGAAAGGTTGAGGGTGCTAGGCCTTTTCTCATTAGAACGGAGAAGGATGAGGGGCGATTTGATAGAGGTTTATAAGATGATCAAGGAAATAGATAGAGTAGACAGTCAGAGACGTTTTCCCTGGGTGGAACAAACCATTACAAGGGGACATAAATTTAAGGTGAAAGGTGGAAGATTTTGGAGGGATATCAGAGGTAGGTTCTTTACCCAGAGAGTAGTGGGGGCATGGAATGCACTGCCTGTGGAAGTAGTTGAGTCGGAAACATTAGGGACCTTCAAGCAGCTATTGTATAGGTACATGGATTACGGTAAAATTATATAGTGTAGATTTATTTGTTCTTAAGGGCAGCACGGTAGCATTGTCGATAGCACAATTGCTTCACAGCTCCAGGGTCCCAGGTTCGATTCCGGCTTGGGTCACTGTCTGTGCAGAGTCTGCACGTCCTCCCCGTGTCTGCGTGGGTTTCCTCCGGGTGCTCCGGTTTCCTCCCACAGTCCAAAGATGTGCAGGGTAGGTGGATTGGCCATGATAAATTGCCCTTAGTGTCCAAAATTGCCCTTGGTGTTGGGTGGAGGTGTTGAGTTTGGGTAGGGTGCTCTTTCCAAGTGCCGGTGCAGACTCAGGGGGCCGAATGGCCTCCTTCTGCACTGTAAGTTCAATGATAATCTATGATTAATCTAGGACAAAGGTTCGGCACAACAACGTGGGCCGAAGGGCCTGTTCTGTGCTGTATTTTCTATGTTCTATGTAGATCTAGGAGTACAGGTCCACAGGTCACTGAAAGGGGCAACACAGGTGGAGAAGGTAGTCAAGAAGGCATACGGCATGCTTGCCTTCATTGGCCGGGGCATTGAGTATAAGAATTGGCAAGTCATGTTGCAGCTGTATAGAACCTTAGTTAGGCCACACTTGGAGTATCGTGTTCAATTCTGGTCGCCACACTACCAGAAGGATGTGGAGGCTTTAGAGAGGGTGCAGAAGAGATTTACCAGAATGTTGCCTGGTATGGAGGGCATTAGCTATGAGGAGCGGTTGAATAAACTCGGTTTGTTCTCACTGGAAAGAAGGAGGATGAGGGGCGACCTGATAGAGGTCTACAAAATTATGAGGGGCATAGACAGAGTGGATAGTCAGAGGCTTTTCCCCAGGGTAGAGGGGTCAATTACTAGGGGGCATAGGTTTAAGGTGAGGGGGGCAAGGTTTAGAGTAGATGTACGAGGCAGGTTTTTTACGCAGAGGGTAGTGGGTGCCTGGAACTCGCTGCCGGAGGAGGTGGTGGAAGCAGGGACGATAGTGACATTTAAGGGGCATCTTGACAAATACATGAATAGGATGGGAATAGAGGGATACGGACCCAGGAAGTGTAGAAGATTGTAGTTTAGTCGGGCAGCATGGTCAGCACGGGCTTGGAGGGCTGAAGGGCCTGTTCCTGTGCTGTACATTTCTTTGTTCTTTGGGAACGAAGCAGAAAGGGTCTAGAGCTTCAAGTTTTTAGGTGTCCAAATCACCAACAATCTGTCCTGGTCCTCCCATGCCGACACTATATTTAAGAAAGCCAACCAACGTTCTCAGAAGACAAAGGAAATTTGGCATGTTAGCTACGACTCTCACCAACTTGTACAGATTCACCATTGAAAGCATTCTTTCTGGTTGTATCACAGCTTGGTATGGATCCTGCACTGCCCAAGACCACAGGAAACTACAAAAGGTTGTGAATGTAGCTCAATCCATCACGCAAACCAGCCTCCCATCCAATGACTCGGTCTACAATTCCCACTGTCACAGAAAGGCAGCCAGCATAGTTAAGGACCCCACGCACCACGGACATACTCTCTTCCACCAGCAAAAAGATACCAGGAAACCTCCAGTGATGGCGGGCGGGAGGCAGCCGCACAATGGAGGGCCCCCGTTCGGGAACAGCATTTACGGGGCTTTAAGCCCAGTCCCAGGGACCACGGAGGCAGCAAAAGCAGGAAGAAGGCACAGAGGAGGCACAGTAAAGAAAATGTTGAGGGTGAGCCAATAAACGGCCGTAAAAAAAACAGCTGAAGGTCCGTCGGGAAGTGGAAAGGTCACTGCGGGGTCACCAAGGAAAATGGAGGCTGGAGCACCAGGGGAAGCCGCATTGCTTAAGGCTGAAGAAATAACTACGGTGATGACTGCAGAATTCGAAAGGCAGTTTGCAAAATACATGGAGACAATGAGGAAGGTGATAATGGTTTTGAGTGCGCTGGTGGAGGAGGCGGTTTCCCCGGTGATGACGGCGGTGGCGAGCGCAGTGCAGAGGTGCGAGAGCAAGGGGAGGCGCTGAAGGAAGTGGAGGAGACATTATTGCAGCACGGTGATCAACTTACCTCGATGGGGAAGGAGATGCGGAAGGTGATGGAGATTAACAAGGATCTACGAGGAAAAATGGAAGAGCTGGAAAACAGATCCAGGCGACAGAATTTGAGGATTGTGGGGCTGCCCAAAGGAGTTGAAGGACCGAGGCCAACTGAGTATTTTGCCGCGATGCTGGCGAAACTATTGGGGGAGGATCCCTCCCAATATGAATTGGATCGGGCTCATCGGCCTTGGAGGCCTGTACCAAAGGCGAGTGAGCCGCCAAGGGTAGTGACTCTGTGCCTCCGTAGGTACAGTATGAAGGAGAAGGTCCTGTGCTGGGCCAAGCAGAAGTGGGTAGTGCAGTGAGCTGGAATACGTGTGGAGCTGGCGAGGAGGCGGACTGCCTTCAACAGGGTGAAGAGGGCACTGTACATTAGCAAGGTGCAGTGCGGCATTGTATATCCAGCGAAGCTGAGGGTGACCTACAAGTTCAAGGACTTTTATTTTGGAACGGCGGAAGCAGTGGAGGAGTTGGCAAAGGCAGAAGGACTGTGGCAGAACTGAGAAATGACCACGTGCCGATGTAACCTCCAAACTGTACTTTCTTCTTTTTTGTTTCACTGCGTGTGGGTGTATGGGCTAAAGGAGCCAATGTTGTATATATTTGGACAAGGGAAGTGATGGGACATTCACTCGAAATGAGGGCTTTTTGGAGTAATATGCGGGGTTTGTGTGACATAAGGGGATTTCTGGGCTTTCCTAGGGTCGGGCATGTAGCCAACTGGGTTGGTCACTTCCCGACTTAAAATGGAGGTCCGCAAAGGCTGCAGGGAAATTCAGCCAACACAGGCAAAAACTAGCAAGTGCAGAAATCCTGTGCATTAGAACTTGCAACAGCCCAGACAGCACTGAAAGCAGCAGCCATCTGCATATTAATGAGCGGTTCCCTGGCACAATTCAAACATTTACGGTGAATAAGGCCAAGCCAGACTCCTCGGCGCCGGCAAGAGCCAAGACAAAGGACGGCCAACGGACATTCAGAGACCGCCCAGCGATCAGGGAACTCCAGTATTGGAGAAATCGATCCAAGTGATCGGAACGCAGTCCAATCACTTGGAACCAGGTACGGGGTCCGCCCCGAACGGCGGGAAGCCCCTGGGGACTATAAAGTAGAGTCCCCAAGTTCAAATCGTCCTTCTTGGCAGGGTCACTCAACAACACGAATCAACCCTTGACAGTGACCTGCCCAGCTGCCGCACCAACCAAGTAAGTCTCCAGTCAACGCTCGCTACGAGATAGGCGCTCCTAGCTACAAGTCCATACCAGCTTTTGAATCCTGCAGACTCAGGACCTGAACAAAAGGCCATTTGTTCCCCTGACCTGGTGGGCCAATTCCGAAGCTAAGTATAGGCCTTTTAGTGGTAAAAATAGTCTAGAAAGTAGAGTTATATGCATACGTAGTGACTTACTGTATATAGTAAATGTGTTTTAATTGGTGTGTTGAGTTATTGATCGGTACTTGAACTTGAACCTTGTGGCGGTATCATAAAGATACCTGGCGACTAGAGCAAAGGTTAAACAAAGAGCAAATTACGAATTAATAGCCAACCAAAAGTTAGCAACATATTACTGGCGATTCCGCCGGGACCCGACTTAGAAGTGGCTTAACCACTCCGGGAGAACCCAAAATTTGAATTAAGAATCCAATTGGGAACAGAAAAACCCCAAGTGTTCAAGGAGTTCTGATCAATCCTCGTAATTTGGAAGTGTGTTAATGCATGCGTAACTAACAGGGCTATAAGGTAAAACTGATAGATTTTTGTTGCGAAAAACAGTTGGGAGTTTGTATTCCGGAAAATAGCGAAAGCCGTACCTGTAATTACAGCAACGCCTTAGTACCCCTCGTTCCAAATTTTGAGAGTATTTAGAGGAAAGATGGCAATGCAACGCCTCATGAACCCTGAAGAATTCGTGGTCGCAGCGACCAGCAGCAGAGTAGGACAATGTCCCGTTTGGGAAGAAGAGATTAGAAAATATCTCAAAGGGAAAGGATGGCCCCTTTGGAGTGAATTCTGTGACGTGAATTCTGTGACAATGAGGAAACAGGACCCGGGAGTATAGGACATACTTGGTGGGAGAACCTGTCAGAGATTCATAAGAAAAGCTTGGGAAAAGCTCGCAAGCCAATGGCAATCGTGTCCGGTTTGGCACAATTGCGAGGCACAGAGGTCGTCGTTCGGACGCTCCGTAAAGAGATAGGAGGAGTACATCAAATGAGCACGGTCGATGTAAGTGAGGTTGAGAAAGAGAACATAGAGTTGAGAAGGAAGTTAGCAGCAAAGGACGGAGAGGTTGATGATGCCAATAGGGCACACCAGTCTGGTCTGGCACACCTATGCAGCTTCCAAACAGTATGAAAAGGCCCGAAAAGGCCCATCAGGATACGCAACGTGCAGTCCTGGTAAGAGAGGAAACGGGTAGAGGCATTGCAAAGGCAGTGTAGCAAACTGAAAGCAGCATTACAAACACTCCATGCTGCCACCACGAAGCAGAGACAACACTCATTAGATCACGCAAAGTGCCGGAAGCAGATTGCAGAACTGCAGTCTTTGCTTTCAGTTCAGAATAGATTCCACAGCACCTTTGGATCCCAGTTAGAGACACAAGACGGCCCGGATTGGGAAGAATTAATCGAGACCGCGCATAGATATGTTCAGGGAACATGTGCGCAAGGAAAGCCCCAAAAGAGAAAAGCGCCCCAACTCCCCACATCACAGATAGTTCAGGCACCAATAAACCCAGTAGCCACCCACCGCACAGTCACATCAGACGGAGATACAGAATTTCTTTATGCCTTAACCATGACCCAATTACGGGACGAGTGCGAGAAAATCACACCGTTCCTCCCCACCTCAGACCCCCACCACTTCTTTGCTAGAGTAAAGCAGCAGGCGACCATATACGGCCTGGATGAGCGTGAGCACGTGAAGCTCAGTTTTGAGTATAGACCCTTCGGTCGTAGCAGCCCTTCCCGACCCACAGAATGTAGGAGGCACCCTTGCAGAGATGCACGCAGCGATCCTAGATGCGACCGGCTACAACAGAGGAGACTACTTAGAAGGCCTGAATAAGTGCAGGCAGAAAAAGACAGAACACCCCACAGCGTTTGCTGGATGCCTGCCGATCCATTTTACAGCCGTTTTCTGTAATCTAGACCGCGCCCATTTGTCCAAAGACGTTACGGCCAAATGGACCCGCACCCTTATCTCCCATGCCACAGAGGCAGGACAAAAAGCCTGGACCAACTATGACACCTCAGAAGAAGCACATAATGAGAAATGGGTTTTAAAGAGATTACCCCGCGCCTCGGAGCAATCTGTCCAAAATAAACCCACAGTTAGGAAACCAGAGGAACAGCTGGCAGAACCCCACATGGGTGAACGAAGGCAGGAACAGCCCCCCACAAAAGCCACAGGAGTGTTACAATTGTGGACAGTTAGGACACTTTGCACGAGAATGCAATGCCCCACGAAAGCCACAGAAAGCCCAGCAGACGGGCACTCTAAGAATAAGACAGAGCCCATACATAGTGTGAGCACCCGTTCAGACCAGACGGACCTGAAAGAAACGAACCGACGGTGTTCGGGCTACCCCAGTTGGGTCTGCGACACCATTTGGGATAGGTCCAGCCGACCAGTAATTGCAGCAAAGATACGGGGACAGCCCATCGAATTTCTCGGGGACACAGGAGGGTCCCGCACCACAATTAATTCCTCCACCATGTTTCAGAAAGACACGTGGCACACTACAGCCACAATCACCCTCAGCGGCTTCACAGGCCACTCACAGCAGGGACACTTCACAGATTGGCAATATTACGACAAAGCACCCCATAGTTTTAGTCGATCTACCCCACACAGCAGAACACCTTTTGGGAATTGACTTTATGAACTCCCGCCACCTTTCATTTGATCCGGTAAACCAATGTGTTTGGAGAATGGCAAAATCCGCAAGAGCCCCCGCAACGCTCACAATAGGTGAATACGCAAACAAGATTAGCGCAGTCGGCGATTTCTGGTTTGACCCGACCACAATGAGCACAGACAAGCAGGTTAGGGCAGTTCTGCAGAAGCACAGGACAGCATTCGCAACCCACAAACACAATTGTGGCCGGATGACTGGTTCCGTTCAAATCACAGGACCTGACCCTAGACCCCAAAAGCAATACGGATTTCCCCAAGAGGCAGAGGGAGAAATCTCAAAAGTGAACGACAGTTTATTAGAGCAGGGCGTACTCAGATCAGTAGCCTCCATTAATAATGCCCTGATTTAGCCAGTGAGAAAACCCGATGGATCATGGCGACTGACCATCGATTACCAGGAACTCAACAAAGTCACCCCGGCAGCAGCCCCCACGGTAGCCACAAGTCCCGAGACCATGCTCAAACAGGGACTCAACTCACAATACTTTACGGTTTTGGACATCAGTAACGGATTCTGGTCCATCCCATTGGCAAAAGCGTGCCAATACAAATTTACCTTCACTTTTAAAAGTCAGCAGTACACGTGGACATGCCTTCCACAAGGATTCTACAACTCCCCCTCCATTTTCCACCGACAGCTGGCAAATGGATTATCGAAATTTTCTCGCCCCGAATGTCTGGTCCAGTATGTGGACGGCCTATTACTGCAGACAGACACCAAGGCAGAGCACATCGAGCTTCTGTCCAAACTCCTACAACAGACTGGCTGCAAAGAAAACCCCAAAAAGGCCCAGATTTTGGAAAACAGATATATTTGGGTACGATTATCACGCACGGTAAACGAGAGATCGAGCACAGAAGAATTGTCTCGATTGCCCCTTCCCCAGAATGTTTCAGCCCTCCAGTCGTTTTTAGGACTGGTTGGCTACTGCCGAAACCATATTGCCAGCAAGGTAGCACCCCTCTCGGAACGCCTAAAGAAAGGAGCCCTTTGGGAATGGCTTCCGCAGCTTACGGATGCTGTGGATGCTTTGAAAAGAGCCCTCATTGCAGCCCCCGCACTATAAGTTCCAGACCTGCTTTCCCCCTACGCTATAGAGATAGCTAGGACCGACAGCACCCTTTCGGCCGTGCTCGTCCAGGAACGGCACGAACAGTTAAGACCCGTGGCTTACGCCTTCAGACTTTTAGATCCTGTGGAGCAGGGATTTGCTGCCTGTGAAAGGCACCTGCTCGCAGTTTTCTGGGCAGTTCAATATTTTTCTTCCATAACCAGAATAAACGCCATCACAATCCTCACAGAACGCACCCCCACCCAGCTTTTACTGGACGGACGACTTAAAAACGGTTCAGTCAGCCAAATTAGAGCAGCAAGATGGACCCTTCTTATGCAGGGACGGGACATCACTGTTAAAAGGACCAAGACCCACTTAGCCGATAACCTTCAGTACCCAGACACCCCCCCACGAATGTGAAATCATCTCACCGCACCACAACACAGGCCCCTTTATTGCAGAAACACCCCCCAGAAAGATAGGTAGTTCACCCCAGAGCCCCCAGCACACAGACACGTGCGAACCCTTAAGGATATATGTGGATGGTCCTTCCACAGTATTAGAAGGGAAGCGCATTACAGGATGCGGCATACATGTCGAGGAAGCACAGGGACGTGCCTAGAAGAAATCTCCTTAAAGCTACCAGGCCACTTAGGCGCGCAGGCGGCAGAACTCGCAGTTCAGGTCTCGCAGACTAATATAGAGGATTTAGTGCAGGCCCAGAAGCAGTATAGCAATCTCAGGGAGATTTTGAAAGGGCAATTTCCAGCACCTTATGTTAGATTTGAAAATGCACTGACCACACATGACGGTGTGGTGTTAAAAGACACCCTTTATGTGGTTCCTGAACAGGACAGGAATCAACTGATTTGTTTATTCCATGACAGTCATGGGCATCAGGGAATTGATCCCACTACAGCCCACCTCAGACAGCTCTGTTGGTGGCCAAGTTTAAAAGAAGATGTAACGCACTACGTTGACAATGGTATTATCTGTGCCCAGAACAATCTGGACAGGCACGCAAAGAAAGCTCAACTTAGCCATACCCGCCCCGTTAATGGCCCCTGGACTAACCTCCAGATCAATTTTACAGGACCATAGCCCCCTTGCAGGAATGGCTATAAATATGTACCTGTGGTAATTGACACATTTACAAAATGGGTGGAAGCATTCCCAGCCCGCACAAACACTGCAAAAACCACAGCCAAGATCTTAACCCACCACATCTTCACGAGATGGGGACTCCCCCACAGCATTGAATCCAACCAAGGTTCCCATTTTACGGGAGGTGTCATTAAGAACGTCCTCACGATATTTGGCATTACCCAAAAATTCCACATCGCATACCACCCCCAGTCAAGTGGTATTGTAGAGCGCATGAATCTGACCTTAAAATCAACCCTCAGAAAAATGGTCCAACAAAACAACAACACTTGGGATTCAGTCCTCCCTTTTGCGCTGATGTTTTGGACAAATACCGTCTCAACTTCCACAGGTTACACACCAAACACTCATGACTGGACGCCCCCTGAAAGGCACAGAACTTTTATTAGGATTGGACTTGATCAGCCCCGAAGTGACGGCCCTCACACACGAGAACACAGTGAAACAGTTAGTTCAAAATGTGAAAACGGCTCAGCTAGCAGCCACAGTAAGATTAGGCACAGGGAAGAAACAGAGCAAGGCCTGTTTCGACAAGACAGTGCACGTGACTGAGTTTGAGATAGGACTGCAGGTCATGCTCTCAATTTACAACCCCAGCACATTCCTGTCACCTAAGTATTCGGGTCCGTACTCCATTGCGGACAAAGTAAGCCCCTCAGTGTATAAAATTAAGTACCCCACTGGAAAGACTGCGTGGTTCCATATTAACCAGCTTAAGACATATGGCCCACAGTCCAATCACGCACACCACGTCATGCTCGACGCAGCAGACCACACCCTGACCACACCCTCCCTCAACATGCCCACCACATCCACGGACTCGCCCTTGACCTCTAGACTCCGCCCCGGAACGCCCACAGACAGCAGCCGCAGCGACAGCGACTCAGACAATAGCCACAGCACGCCTCCCTACTATCCCCAGGCAACAGGACCTACACCCAGCGAATCTGACCACGATTAGAGTAATCCCCTCCTCATCACAGGAACCGCTTGGGAGAAACGTTGTCCTTTCTGATGGAACCTGCAGCATGTTGTTCAATGTTTGTTTGTTACTGTTATTGTTATGTGTTGTATGTAAGATCGGAATTTTTTTTCCCACGGCTCCACACCTTATTTGTCGGCAGAAACCTATGAAAACTTGCCAACACGCTCATCGGCAGAAACCGCTGAGAGCTTGCCAGCCCCCGTTCATAACTGCTCTTCTGGTTCGAAGGTAGAATCTTTACGGCAACCCCCCCACGATGACTACGTTTTTGCCCGTTCTTGTCGGTTGCTCAGGCAGAGAAGCGGCATTGGTCTCCGCCCTGCCTGAGGACACCCCCCTCTGGTCAGCTATGCTCGGGTAGAGCACACACGGCATCGGTCACTGTCCTACCTGGGGATTCCATCCAATTCTTACCCGTCGCGGCCCATACGCACCTCATTTTGGCACTCTTGGTTCAAAAAGTTGTATTTTGGTTTCCGGCAACACTTAGGTTGCCATCCCTATGCTATTCACATCCTCAAACATTTGGATGGTAAATCGCAGCCTGCGAGACGGCTCGCACTGGTTCAGTATTTTTAAGTGCGTCTTGTCCTGAATATTCAGATTTACAAGTTTTTTTTAAAATGAGGGAGTCACACATGGTGACAAATTGTAAAGGGGAATTGGCACTAAAGGACAGACATACTAACATACGAGATATTAACCAAGATAGTAACAGAAACTATGCTTGATCCCACTTTTGTGAGGGCCACGAAGAATCCAGCACGAGTTTTAAGGATACAAAGTAATAACATTTATTTACAATAACATATATCAGCAGCAGCAACGTCCCTTGCTGCACACTCCTTCCTGCTGGTTCCAAACTGGCCAGCTTTATTTATACTTGGAGTTTACTAATGGTTTCTCCGCCCCCCCCCTCATTGGGGAAGCTCATACTCCCACAGGATTGTGGGATTGTCATTAGTCCCCAGCCAATGGTAAGCAGGCGGTTATAACATCCCTCCTCCCCAAAGTCCAAGGAATCCGCCGAAGACCCTGGGGAAGGAGGGCGTCGGACTCATTTTGCCGCAGGCCGGACACCAGTTGCACGCGGCACTGGATCAGGCGGCGTGTAACGAGACGGAGGCTGGCGCTTCCGTAATGAACGGCGTAACGGTTGTACATCCACGGCCCGTGGACCCCCCCTCTGATGCGTCCTGTGTCTCCATCTCGGAGTCAGAGTCTGCTGCCTCAGTCATGTCAGCGTCTCTATCTCCATTCGGTTCTGTAGTGACCTGCGCAGGCTTGGAGTGAGGCACCAGTGGAAGATTGAGGGGACTACCTTCCCTTGTCTCTGGGGCTGTAGAAATGAGCTCCGGGGGAGGGGAATCTTTGAAGGGGATAGTCTTCTGGACCGAACGTGGTCTACACGTTTGCGCTGGAGACGACCCTGGGCTTGCACCTGGTAAGATATAGGGCCCGTTTGGCGAAAGATTACGCAAGGAACCCACTGGGCACCACCAGCAAAATTCCGAACAACACTGGGTCACCGGGCGCAAACTGCCGAATCGGCCGAGGCCGAGAAAATCCCTGTCGCTGCCGTTCTTGTGTGCGGCGTACTTTTGCGCCAGTGTCCGGGAAAACCATACTAAGGTGGGTGCGAAGTCTCCGGCCCATTAGGAGTTCTGCGGGAGCTACCCCAGTCACCACATGGGGGGTGGTCCTATATGTAAACAAAAAGCGAGCCAGTCTCGTGTCCATTGATCCGGAAGACTGCTTCTTTAGGCCTCTTTTGAATGTCTGCACTGCGCGCTCCACCAACCCATTTGAAGCCGGGTGGCAAGGGGCAGTGCGGATATGGCGTATGCCGTTCATCTTCATGAACCTCGCAAATTCCTCACTCGTGAATGGAGTGCAGTTATCTGTGACCAGCACCTCGGGGAGGCCATGCGTACTAAAAGACAAACGCATCTTCTCAATTGTTGCGCAGGACGTTGTCCCCCTGCATCCTATGCACCTCTAGCCATTTGGACTGGGCGTCGATTAATAGAAGGAACATGGATCCTTGAAAAGGGCCTGCGAAATCTGCATGCAAGCGTGCCCAAGGCCGCCCTGGCCATGCCCAGTGATGTAGGGGCGCGGCCGGCGGAAGCTTCTGATGCTCCTCGCAAATGGAGCTGTTTTGGGCCACGTTCTCAATTTCGGAGGCCTGACCACCAGACGTAACTCCGGGCCAACATTCATTTTGGTCACACCTGGATGCCCATTGTGCAAGTCTCTTCATATCAGCTCCTGGCCTTTTTCCGGGACAATCACACGCGTCCCCCATAAGAGGATGCCGTCTTCCACGCTGAATTCTGACGGCTTGGAGGAAAATGCCCGCAACTCGCCTGGGAGCTGTCTATGCTGCCCATCATACAGGACTATGTGCCGAACCTTTGACAGGACTGGCTCCGTCTGGGTCCACTCACGGATCTGTGATGCCGTGACAGGCAAGGTGTCCATAAAATTTAGGGTTGCAACCACCTCACCGGTCGTGGGGGTCGACATGGAGCCGGTCGATAAAGGCAATCGGCTCAGTGCGTCGGCATTTGCTATCTGCGTTCCTGGTTTGTGCTCCAGAGAATACTCGTATGCAGCAACAAAGCCCAGCGCTGGATCCGTGCGGAAGCAATGGGCGGTATTGGCTTATCCTCTCTGTAAAGTCCCAGCAGAGGCTTATGATCAGTCACGATAGTGAAATGGCGGCCGTACACGTACTGGTGGAAGCGTTTTACCGCGAAAACCACTGCCAGGCCCTCCTTCTCGATCTGCGCGTACTTTTTCTCCGCTGCAGTCAATGTGCGGGAGGCGAAAGTTATCGGTCGCTCGGCCCCATTCTCCATCTTGGGGGACAGGACGGCCCCAATACCATACGGGGATGCATCACATGTGACAAGCAAAGGCTTTCCAGGATCATAGTGGGTTAGTAGCCCAGACGACAACAATTGTTGCTTTACCCACCGGAAAGCGGTTTCTTGCGGCTGACCCCAAGCCCAGGTGTGATTTTTCTTTAGCAGAAGGTGCAGTGGGGCCAGCGTAGTTGCCAGATTGGGGAGGAACTTCCTGTAATAGTTTACGAGACCGAGAAAAGAACGAAGATGCAAAGTGTCAGTCGGGGCGGGGGCCTGTCGAATCGCACGCACCTTCTCTGCAACGGGGTGCAAACCGGTGCGGTCCACCCGATAACCTAGGTAAACTACTTCCTTTGCCTGAAATACGCACTTTGTGCGACGTAAACGGACTCCAGCCTCCGAAAAGCGTCCAAGGACAGCCTCCAATTTTCCAAATGTTCCTGCTCCGACGTCCCTGTAATCAAAACATCATCTAAGTAGACAGCAACATGTGGTAAACCTCTCAAAATGCCCTCCATAACACGTTGAAAAATTGCGCAGGCAGAGGATCCTCCAAAGGTCAACAGTGTATATTCATACAGGCCCCGGAGTGTATTAATCATTACATATGGTCGGGAGGCAAGGTCCAGCTCCAACTGTAGGTAGGCGTGACTCATATCTAATTTTGTGAAGGAGAGTCCGCCTGCAAGCTTTGCATAGAGATCCTCTATGCGAGGCATTGGATATCGGTCGAGTTGGGAAGCCGTATTCACTGTAAGTTTATAGTCGCCACACAAGCGAACTGTGGCATCTGGTTTCATTACAGGTACAATTGGTGCTGCCCAGTCAGCAAAACGGACAGGCCTGATAATACCCAAACGAGTGAGCTCCCCTTCTACCTTCTCGAGCTAGGCGTAAGGAACCGGGCGCGCCCGGAAATAGCACGGCGTGGCTCCTGGTTCGACTTGGATACAGGCTTTTGTTTTCCCCAAACCAGGCTGGAATACATCTGGGTATCGTCCTTCAGAAATTGTTTGGAGGATGTGCTGCCATTGCAACCGCAAATGGCGCAACCAGTCCCGACCCAACAGGCTGGGCCCATGGCTGCGCACCACGATGAGTGGGAAACGCCCCTCCTGGCATCCATAAACAACAGGGGTCATTGTCGTTCCTGCAATGTCCAGTGGTTCCCCCGGTTCCAACCTGGCCTGTGAGTCGGTTAATGCAAGGGTCTGTATACCCTGCTTGATGCGGTCAAATGTCCTCTGGGCGATCACGGAGACCGCTGCGCCAGTGTCCAACTCCATCTCAAGCGGGTGACCATTGACCCGTACTGTCACCTTAATGGGGGCCGCACGGGGAGCTGCCACACAATGCAGCTGCAGACAGTCGTCCTCAGTCTCCACGTCCTCAGGAGTAGTCGCCGCAGGTTCATCCACATGGAAGGTACAGCCCCTGGGCTGATCCCATCTTCATCGCCAGTTTTGTGAGGGCCACGAAGAATCCAGCACGAGTTTTAAGGATACAAAGTAAAGTATATAGATAGAACAGCAACTTCCCTTGCTGCACACTCCTTCCTGCTGGTTCCAAACTGGCCAGCTTTATTTATACTTGGAGTTTACTAATGGATTCTCCGCCCCCCTCATTGGGGAAGCTCACACAGGATTGTGGGATTGTCATTAGTCCCCAGCCAATGGTAAGCAGGCAGGTTATAACACCCACAGAACTCCAGAAGCCCCAAGGAAAGGGAAAAGATGAGAAAGAAGAACAATGAGGACATCCTCCGTGTGATCACCACCATTATAATGTATATTCGGTTGCGCGCAAACGCAAACCCCCTGACCCCAACACCCCCCCCCCGCCATTAATTATTCACTTCCCCATAGCACCCAGAGCCCAGTAACAGGCAACACCACACCATCATGGTGTGATAAGCTCATAACATGGCACTCCCTTTCCTACGTAGTCAAATCCCCATTAGTGTTGGCGATCCTCTGCAGCATCGTGCAGGCTATCCGCATGAGGAAATGGCGAAGGAGATCCTCCCGCGCTAGGACACCGGTATACAGAATGAGATCCCCTATTTTCGGTTTTCAACAGGCCCCCGAACCCCTTGATCACAATAAAACCATTTGTGTTGCATCTTTTGTAAATAAAGAAATGGTAATATTGTACACCCCTGTGCTTGACTGCCAAGCCAGAGGAAAAATGTGAATGCTGCTATTATTTTGTATTGTTTAGGAAGTTAATATAACTGAATATTTTAGTGAGTGTAGTTTATTGAGGACAGTTAGAGGTACCGTTTTTTTTTTGTGTTGTAATGCATGTCCCCGTCCGACATAGCGCCATTTAGAAATTGTTTGTTAAAATTTTTACTGCATAGTTATGGTCAGTGTAGAGGCCATGGAAGAGTGCTCGCTGGGTCAGGGAATGAAGACAAGCTTCGCGTTAGGGATCACAAGGAGGGAGTGTAGCCACCTGGGTTGGCCACTTCCCGACTTAAAATGGAGGTCCGCAAAGGCTGCAGGGAAATTCAGCCAACACAGGCAAAAACTAGCAAGTGCAGAAATCCTGTGCATTAGAACTTGCAACAGCCCAGACAGCACTGAAACCAGCAGCCATCTGAATATTAATGAGCGATTCCCTGGCACAATTGAAACATTTAAGGTGAATAAGGCCAAGCCAGACTCCTCGGCGCCGGCAGGAGCCAAGACAAAGGACGGCCAACGGACACTCAGGGACCGCCCAGCGATCAGGGAACAACTCCAATATTGGAGAAATTGATCCAAGTGATCGGAACGCAGTCCAATCACTTGGAACCAGGTACGGGGTCCGCCCCGAACGGCGGGAAGCCCCTGGGGACTATAAAGTAGAGTCCCCAAGTTCAAATCGTCCTTCTTGGCAGGGTCACTCAACAACGCGAATCAACCCCTGAGAGTGAACTGCCCAGCTGCCGCACCAACCAAGTAAGTCTCCAGTCAACGCTCGCTACGAGATAGGCGCTCCTAGCTACAAGTCCATACCAGCTTTTGAATCCTGCAGACTCAGGACCTGAACAAAAGGCCATTTGTTCCCCTGACCTGGTGGGCCAATTCCGAAGCTAAGTATAGGCCTTATAGTGAGAAAAATTGTCTAGAAAGTAGAGTTATATGCATACGTAGTGACTTACTGTATATAATAAATGTGTTTTAATTTGAATCTTACTAATTGGTGTGTTGAGTTATTGATCAGTACTGGAACTTGAACCTTGTGGCGGTATCATGAAGATACCTGCCGACTCTAGAGCAAAGGTTAAACAAAGAGCAAATTACGAATTAATAGCCAACCAAAAGTTAGTAACAGGCAAGGGAGGGGGAGAAGGAGGGAGACCCAGGCGGGGGCATCCACGCTGGCCGGTTTAAGCCGGCCAGTGAACGGGAGTGAGGTGGGGGTAGGGGCTGCGGCCATCGGAGCCTGGCAGATTAGGGTCCGAGTGGTCTAGCCGGGGTGGAAAGTTGGAGATGGGGGGGGGGGGGGGGGGGGGGGGGGGGGGGGGGGGGGAGAGAGAGAAAGAGAGAGAAGGAACCGAGGTTGGGGGGAGGAGTTTTACAAGAGGCAGTAGACGGGAGGAGTTGGAGAGGGTGGTTACAACTCTTGGGTATCATGTATGGTACTCTTTCAGAGGTTGGATGGCGTTGAGAGTGCGAGTGTGCGCGTTTTGGGGGGAGGGGGGGGGGGGGGGGGGGGTGAGCTCTATAGGTTAATGGTGACCATGGGCGGTCCCGGACTCCTTTTTCTTTTTCTCCTTTGTTTTCACCGTGGGAGGGTTTGTTTTATTGGATGCATATATTGACAGGTGGGCCATTGTTTGGTGTGGTGGGAGGATGGTATTGTTGGTATTGTTAAGGGGATTGATTTTGTATTTGTTACCGTTTACTGTTTGTGGGTGGTGTGTAAATTTTGAAGGAAAATGGAGAATAAAAAACATTAAAAAAAAAAGATGCCAACGTTTGACGTCACATTCCAACCGACTCAAGCTTGTTCCCGACTGCCATCAGACTTTCAAATGGACCTACCTCGTATTAAGCTGATCTTTTCTCTATACCTTGCTATAACTGTAACATTACATTCTACAGTCTCTCCTTCCTTCCCCATGTATGGTATGCATTGTTTGTATAGCATGCAAGAAACAACACTTTTCACTGTATACTAATACATGTGATAATAATAAATCAAATCAAATGTTTAGCAG
This sequence comes from Scyliorhinus torazame, assembly GCF_047496885.1. Classification (NCBI taxonomy): domain Eukaryota; kingdom Metazoa; phylum Chordata; class Chondrichthyes; order Carcharhiniformes; family Scyliorhinidae; genus Scyliorhinus; species Scyliorhinus torazame. Next base: position 267,363,044 of record NC_092709.1, on the reverse strand, counting down.
TTTTGTAAGATAAAACAAAAATTTATATATACATAAAGCATAATTTTTAAACAGGTGGAGATGCATTGATAAACATCCAAGATACATTCCCACTGGTTAAACAAAAAGAAAATTCCAAAAAATGCAAGCACAGTGGTCCTCAGATCTTCATGGATTTGCAGTAATTATACAGGTTGTACAAATAAATCAAATTTTGAAAAGTGCCATCAGCTCTCCATATAATCTAAATTTTCTCCAAGGAGAACTTCAGCTTCCCAGACAGGAAACAAGCTAAATTCCCTCATCTTCAGAACCACTCTGGTAAATCAACCCTGCACCCTCTGAAGGGCCCTCACATCCTTCTTAAAGTGAGGTGACTAGAATTGGGTGCAATACTCTAGGTGTGGCCCAGACAGATGTTTGTATAAGTTTGAAGAGGGCAATATGGGCATCTTTAGATATTACACTGCAACGAGTTTAAAATACTCTGGTTCTCATTATATAGAACATAGTGCAGAAGGAGGCCATTCGGCACATCAAGTCAGCACAGACCCATTTAAGCCCTCACTTCCACCCTATCCCCATAACCCAATAACCCCTCCTAACCTTTTTTGGTCACTAAGGGCAATTTATCAAGGCCAATCCACCTAACCTGCACGTCTTTGGACTGTGGGAGGAAACCAGAGCACCCGGAGGAAACCCACGCAGACACAGGGAGAACGTGCAAACTCTGCACAGACAGTGACCCAGCGGGAATCGAACCTGGGACCCTGGTGCTGTGAAGCCACAGTGCTATCCACTTGTGCTACCGTGCTGCCCTATATACTGGAAAGGTTATATACTGGAGAAGTTAAAATCTTCAGTTCTGACAGAGAGACAGGCTGCCAATTCGTACAGCAAAATTACCCCAAGGACACAAATCTGCCAGTGGAGGCCAGCTTCCAAGCAGAAACTCTGCAGGTGTTAAAACTCAAGGTCTGAATAACAATGTGGGACAGTCCACCATTTGCACAAGCTCCAGGGTGTCTGCAGATAATGACGAAGGAATGAAGGGTAGCATCCATACCTCAAGAGTCATTAAACAGCAGGGAGGAAGATTCTTTAAAGCTACACCCCAGATATCGGACCACTGACATCACTGATTGCAAGACAGCATATTGTAGTAATTGGATAGTTTAATTAGGCATGCAAACCTTTAATATAATTGGTTAATTATTCTCATATTATGCATGATATAGACTGGGAATTCTGCATAACACACCTCCCGACTCCCAAAGCTTAGCCACCCTCCACAAGTCAGGAGTGTGATGGAATACTTTCCATTTGCCTGGATGAGTGCAGCTCCAACAACATGCAAGAGGTTCGACACCATCCAGGGCAATTCAGCATTGAATTCCTCCATCATTGGCGCACAATGGTATCAGTGTGTACCATCTACAAGTGTTTTTAAAAAAATTTCCCCAGGACCAACTTTTGCCAGCCGGTCAACCTTCACAGCCCATGCCACGTTTGCTTACCTTTAATGTGAAAAGGGGCCTACTTGATTCTCACTATCTCATTCCAATGGATGAGGGGGCAATGTCCATATCAGGTGCAGAGTTCAGCCAGTTCCTTTGTGCCATCTTCATCTTTGTGAGAATGGAAAAACCACCCTCCCACATGTAGGTTGTCGTAAAGAGTAATAGCAACAAGATGCTGGTTTTCCTCAGTACTGGACACTCCTTCGAGCTGCTACTCCAGAATGCCGACAGCCTCATGGACTTTTGGCACGTTTTTAATGTGCTGGCACAGCTCAGCCACAGCAGCGTAATCCTTTCATTTGATGTCAGCTGTAAGTTATTAATGGACTCTGGGGTCTCAATCTCAAAAGGAACTTTTTTTCACTCACCACTTCTCTTTCAAAATCTGAAACTGCTCCTATTATTTGCCATTACGGAGCTTTACATTGGCACAATTGACAAAACCATATGTCAAGAAATCATCTTTATACTGTTTTATTCCCAAATTAAGTTTCTTCTTTGAAGGCTGTTAACCAGAGGCCCTGGGGCTCTACAAAAGGTAACGCTAGCACTGCTATGGATTCTCCAGAGCAGCCCTTTCCAGCAAATTCCGGTGAGAAATCCTGACCAGTAGATACACTGCCGATTTGTGCCTCTGGCTGTCTGGAACAAAATGATCCATCTTTAGTCGCCGTGGGCAGCACAGTAGCATAGTGGTTAGCACAGTTGCTTCACAGCTCCAGGGTCCCAGGTTAGATTCCTGGCTTGGGTCACTGTCTGTGTGCACGTTTCCAGGTGCTCCGGTTTCCTCCCGCAATCCAAAGATGTGCAGGTCAGGTTGATTGGCCATTCTAAATTGCCCTTATAAAGTGTCCAAAAATGTTAGGTTGGGTTACGGGGATAAAGGGGTAGGGTGGAGGAGTGGGGCTTAAGTAGGATGCTCTTTCCAAGGGTCAGTGCAGACTCGATGGGCTGAATGGCCTCCCTCTGCACTGTAAATTCTATGAAATTCTATAAAATTCTTGCCTTGCTTGCTCGCAGCTAGAAAATGGAAGAATCCGACCTCTGTGATTTGGCACCAAACGCAGGTACATAGAGGGCGCTTGACTGCCAGTGTGCACAGAGTGTGTGACCTGCTTAATGCTGCCTGCTTATGGTCAGAAGACTGCACACAGCCTCATTTCATTCTCATTTAATGGCAGTAGCAGATGCCATTCTCAATTTAAATGCTGATAGTGGCCATTGAGTGCTTCTCCCACGATAAGGACCACTGAGGGACAGTTGCCCAGACACCCGCCCGGGTGGGCCGCAACCCACACTTTGAAAAACCATGATCTACAAGATGCACTGCAGCAACTCACCAAGGCTCTTTTCAGCATCTTCCAAACCCACCTCAACTACCTAAGGAGGACATGGGTAGCAGATGTATGGGAACCCCACAACCTGAAAGCTCTCCTCCAAGCCATACATTATCCTGACTTTTATATCGCCATTCCTTAACTGTCACCAGGTCAAATTCCTGGAATTCCCTCCCTAATTGGGAGTATACCTACACATGGACTACAGCGATTCAAGCAGCAGGTCACCACTACCGTCTCAAGGGCAATTAGGGATGTCCAATAAAAAAATGCAGCAATGTCTACATAGTGTGAATTTTGTCATAAATCAACCAACCACCTTGTCTATCACTTCAAAAATCTAAATTAATTAGAAAAATACAACCTGCCTTTTACCTCTACCTATACATATAGATAACTCCCCCACCCCACCCACCCTAGATTATAGTTTCCAAAACCTTACACACAACTGATGTTAAATTTTTAAAATAAATTTAGAGTACCCAATTATTTTTTTTTCCAATTAAGGGGTAAATTAGCATGGCCAATCCACTTAACCTGCACATCTTTGGGTTGCGAGGGTGAAACCCACGCAGACACAGGGAGAATGTGCAAACTCCACACGGACAGTGACCTAGGGCCGGGATTGGAACCCGGGTCCTCAGCGCTGTAGTCCCAGTGCTAACCACTGCACCACGTGCCGTCCCAACTGATGTTAGATTGACCAGCTTGCAGTTACATGAAATGTTCTTACATTTGAACAAAGCTGTCACATTTGCCACTTTCCAAACCTATGGCACCGGTGTCTAAGAAAGATTGGAACATTATGGCAAGACCTTCTGCTTTCTCCACTCCCATTTTCCTTAGGAACCTGGGATGCATGCCATGCTTGTAGAATAGGCAATTTATCCACTCCAAGAATGACCAACCTTTCCAACACATCCTACCCATCAGTTTCATCCATTTCTCAATATTATATAACTGATAAGATACCATAAGATTTTCTGGAACTTAGGTGAGATGATCAATTTATGCAATTCGTTTATCAAAGATCCTGATCTTCAGTAGCACAAATGTTGTTACAAAAATAATGAACTATTCACTACTTTAAGTAAACTAGTATCTTCACTTCCCTCAGGACATTACGAGTGTGTTTCAACTACTTTTGCACTTTTTACAGATTCCAGGACTTAATGACATTTGAAGAAATAAAATTACTATACCAAGTATTTTCAGTTCCATTTAGAAAGCAACTTGCAATACACTCGGAAACAGCTGCTTATTACTCAAGCTATTGGCAAGGATACAACTTATTCTACAAGTGTAAAAATAGCCTTGAAACTAGTTGACATACATCATAGAAGTGCCACAGGTCAGAGATGAGCAGCGCAGTGTCACTTAATTATCTTCCCATACCCCACCAAAAAAAACACTACCCCACATCATTAGTGCACTATTGAATTAGAAACATTGTAACTACCCCAAAATGGATTTTACTGGTGACGCTGCCACATCACAAGACACATGCAACAGGTGTTGTGGATCCAATAGCAGATTTCTCAACAGAACTAAATTTACTATGAGTACTAATTTTCCAAAAGATTGAATTGCACTTCTAAGAACTTGGGTTTCCCATGCACTCAGTAGAAAAACTCTACTAAGCTAAACAAATGAAAGACTTGTTGATTCATTAATCATAACACTGGTACAATTGGTATAAAAAATAAGTGCAACACATCTGGAGTAACTATTAATATTGGCTCTTGTGGTACTAAGAGTTAACACATTACAATGGGTTATTTGCCATAGCCATAGTATACGAGTGCTTTTGCTAGAACAGGTACTTGTTTAAATGTTTGGAGAGAAAAAATACCAATCCCATACAAGTGTCTCACACTTACATCTTCATTCCAGTCTTCAGTAACCCAGTCCTCCATGGAATTCTGCCAACCACCTGGAAAACAACAGGAAGAGGGAAGAAATGTACCATCACACATAACAATTTTATATAAACATTGCAAAATTTGGGAGACAAATATTTTCAGTGGACATTTTTCCTACCCGTTCCATTGTTCTGACCGGATTCCCAGATTTCAGATGTTGCCCCAAAACCATTATTCGTTGCAGAATCTGCGTAGTCTGTGGGGTTGAATGTTCTGTACAATTGAGACATAAATGAATCCAAATGGCATTTACAGAATCATGCAAATTGAAGTGTTCAATGACCAACTGAAAACTAGTTCAGTTAGTCACTATTTGATGTAGCTGAGCCCTGTTAACAATCCGAATAATACTGTTTCGCCTTGAGGAACACATTAGCTTTAATACGATGGATCAACTCAGACAAATAGTTGGTTTAGACTGCAGTTCAAATCTTAGATTCTGTTTAAATACACTTTTTTGCGAGTGTAAAAAAAGTCTTCCAAATCAAGTTATTCTAGCAGTTTAGATCGCATGCCAATTCCAACTAATGAAATATAGGTATTTCAATATTAGCACAAAAGATGATAAATTCAGAGTATTTCAAAATGACGTACAAATTGTACATAAAGAACCGCAATATTTCACTGGAATTCAGTGGAGTTGAATGTATTTCAAGAACAAATTGCGCCATGCGATGAGAAAAATTGTACCCAATGTCTGAAATAATTTATTCCAGGGAATCTCCAAAACAGCAGTGTTGTAAAATGTGCTGTTCTCCCATCATGGTTTTATTCTTCCTAGCTTAGCCCTTGTTTGCTCGTGGATGCAAAGTTAATGATTTTTTTTTTTAAGACCAGATAAACATTTCAAAGCAAGAAAATATCAGATTAATAACTGAAAGAGTCTTCTGAACCGGAGGCTACAAGCTATGGACTGGGCACTCCTAATCGCTTCCCTCACACCTCTATCTGTTTCCTTATCCATTTGTACTTTTATTTCCCATCCCTCAAAGAACATTTGACATATTAAAGTCAAATACTAAACAGCAATTAGGAACAAAGAAAAGTAGGATTAGACTAGGTATCCTCAGTACAGACATTTGGGCTGAATTACTAGCTTTGGTGATGTACAATTCTGTAATTAACAAATGAAGAGGAAAGTAAATTATTGGGAAAACATTTTTTTAAACATTTGAATAACCCAGAGGTATAGATATTTTATGAGGGGTACTGTGTTTGGGCCTGGATAAGCAAGTCAAGGGACATCTTGCAAGAGCCAAAATATTGTATGATGCTGATAATGCAGTTAATGGGGAGGAGCCAGGTCTGACTGAAAAGTCAATTAGTCCTAGAACCCTAATCTGAACAGTTGCTTCAGTTTGGTCCTGAAAGGTTCTCTCTCAAAGATTCTATACAGAGAAAAGCTAGGAGCAACCTGGGTGTTAACTTAATTCATGAGTGGTATTTGACATATATTGGCTTGCTCAATTGGAATATAGTGGTAGGTTTAGGAAGTTACGGTTTTCTCTTTCACTTGGGAACATGTAACTGCTAACTGTAAAGCTATTTCCTTGTTGATTATGTGGTTAATTCTGTGTTTAAAGTCAAGTTTGTTTGAACATAAAATGTACCTATCGGTCAGTGTTATCACTGCTGTGGAGCAGTAATATTTCCTCAGTTTTACAAATTGAAAATAGTTGGGTACTCATCCAGGATCCTAACACCCAAGAACAGACTGGAGATTAGAAACACAGAAAATAGGTGCAGTTAGGCCATTTGGCCCTTTGAGCCTGCACCACCATTCAATGTGATCATGGCCGATCATGCAAATTCAGTATCCCACTCCCGCTTTCGCTCCATACCCCTTGGCCGCAAGGGCCACGTCCAGCTCCCTCTTGAATATATTCAACAAACTGGCCCCAACAGCTTTCTGTGGTAGAGAAAGCCACAAGTTCACAACTCAGAGATGAAGTTCTTCTTGATCTCAGTCCTGAATGGTTTACCCCTTATTCTTAGGCTATAACCCCTAGTTCTGGACATCACCAACATTGGGAACATTCTTTCCCCATCTAACCCATCCAGTACAATGTCTCAGCTTACTGCCTGACAGATCAGCCACACAGTATGATGATCTGGTAAAATCAAACTTCTCCATCACTATAGGGATAATCAGGCAAAAAAACCAAAGCTACACCAAGTGCAAAGTCAGCTGCCTTCTCAGTTATGCCGTTGTTACACAGGGTTGCAATCTGCATGATGCTGTACCTAATTGGTTTCCTTCAATTCAAATGGACAGACACATAGAAAGTAAGAGTAAGCCATTCAGCGCTTCGTGCCTGCTCCACCAGTTATTATAATCCCAGTTGATGGGCAGAACAGTGGTTAGCACTGTTGCTTTACAGTTCCAGGGACCCAGGTTCAATTCCGGCCTCGGATGACGGTCTGTGTGGAGTTAGGTGGATTGGCCATGCTAAATTGCCCCTTGGTCTCCAAAAGGTTAGGGGGGGGGGGGGGGGGGGGTTACTGGGATGGGGTGGAGGCGTGGGCTTAAGTAGGGTGCACTTGGGCAGCACGGTGGCACATTGGTTAGCACTGCAGCCCATGGCACTGCGGACCCGGGTTCGATCCTGGCCTCGGGTCAGTTTGTGTGGAGCTTGCACATTCTCCCAGTGTCTGCGTGGGTTTCACCCCCACAACCCAAAGAAGTGCAGGCTAGGTGGCTTCGCCACACTAAAATACCCCTTAATTGGAAAAAAATAAGCGGGTACTCTAAATTTATTTCTAAAAATGTAGGGTGCTCTTTCCAAGGGCCGGTGCAGACTCGATGGTTCACTGCAAATTCTATGATTATCCAAGTCCAACCTGTTCCCACCTCTCCTACAAACTTGAAGAAGTTTGTAAGTTGTAACGGTGATCAGGGGGAACCGGTTGTGGTTTTAAATTTTGAAAAGGCTTTCGACAAGGTCTCACATAAGAAATGAATCTGTGCTAGGACCCCAATGTTCACATTATACATTAATGATTTGGACAAGGGAACGACATGTATTATCTTCAAAGTTGGGTGGGAAGGTGAACTGAGGAGGATGATACAGAAATGCTTCAGTGATTTAGACAGGCTGAGTGAGCATATGCATAGCATATGCATAATTTGGATAAATGTGAGGTTATCCACTTAAATACGAAAGCAGATTATTATTTGAATGGGTGCAAATTTTGAGAGAGATGGATACTCAGCGAGACCTTGGTGTCCTCGGATATCAGTAACGCAAAGTCAGCGCGCAGGTACAGCAGGCAGTAAAGACAGCAAATGGTATGTTAGCTTTCATAACAAGGGGATTTGAGTACAGGAATAGCGATGTTTTACTGTAATTTGCTAGGGCATTGGTGATGCCACATCTGGAGTATTGTTCGCAGGTTTGGCGTCCTTATGTGAGGAAGAATGTTCTTGCTGTGGAGGGAGTGCAGCAAAGGATTACCAGGCTGATTCCTGGGATGGCAGGACTATCTTATGAGAGATTAAGGCGGTTAGGATTATATTCATTGGAGTTTAAGAGAGAGGGTGGGGAGAATTTATGGTGGGTCATAGTTTGAGAATAAGGGGTAAACCTTTTAAGACTAAGGCGAGTAGAAATGTTGTCACCCAGAGTGATGAATTATTCACTGCCATGGAAAGTAGTTTGAGTCCTGCTACTATTTTCTATGGATGTTTCTATGTAAAACTACTTCATTTTGAGATGCTTACCCCATGCCTTGTGCTGAAAATCTTCCTGCTCCCCTGCCTCTGCTACGTCCACTAAATCCTGCAAATTAAAAAAAATGTCAGTAATGTCCAGAAATGCTCACAGGATGTGATCTGACAAGTATACAGTTACACCATTGTGGTCTTCAAATGTTGAACCAAATTGAATGTGCAGGATTTGGAACAAGCACCCAAGAAGCAGGATTCTAGACTGGAGTGGTGGATTTGGTATCAAGGCCTCTGGAACACAAACAGCTGCATCAAGCAAATATTTTTCTAGCCAGGAGAACTTGTCCTTCCAGTGGCTCCTAACATTTAGGCCAATGATCTGAAAAAGGAGGGCAGACCAATTGAATCATGTATAAACTTCACGAGTGGCCAGGAACCAGCATGTGTAGGCTATGGCAGAATGGGCAAATACACAGAATGAAGGTCTGCCAGAATAGCCAAGCAATTTTATCCCTCATGTTTAGTTTTAATGTTGAAATTGGCGGTCAATTTTCCAACAATTTTATGTTCACTCCATGTGTGACATTAGCTCTAGGTCAGCAGATTAGAAATATGAAATGAGTGTAAGCTAGCAATATAAAAGAAGAGTTTTTTGTGATATATTAAAAGGCAAGAGAGAGGCAAGAATGGACATTACCACAGGGAAATTAGGCTGAAGGAGTAATAGTGAACAAAAAAATGGCAAAACGAACTGAATAGGTACTATGCATCAGTCTTCACAATGGAAGCTGCCAGTGGCACACATCAAGAGAGTCAGGGCAGAGCTGGGTTAGTGGCCATCACCAAGGAGAATTCGCTAGGGAGCGGTCTGAAGGTGGATTACACCCCAGGATTCTGAATAGACAGCGGAGGAGATTGTGGGGGCATTAGTGATCTTTCAGGAATCGCTGGAGGCACGGAGGATCTCAAAGGATTAGAAAATGGCTTGTGACACCCCTGTTTAGGTAGGGAGTGCATTAAGAAGTCTTACCAGGTTAAAGTCCAACAGGTTTATGTCGAATCACTAGCTTTCGGAGCACTGCTCCTTCCTCAGGTGAATTATTCACCTGAGGAAGGAACAGTGCTCCGAAAGCTAGTGATTCTAAACCAACCTGTTGGACTTTAACCTGGTGTTGTAAGACTTCTTACTGTGCTCACCCCAGTCCAACGCTGCCATCGCCGCATCATAGGTAGGGAGTGGCAGAAGACAGGAAATTATAGGCTGGTTAGCCTGAATTCGATAGTTGGTAAGAGGTAGAGAATGGGGATAAAGGTGGCCTTTTCAGAATGGCAGCATGTGACACGTGGTGTTCCACAGGGGTCAGTGCTGGGACCACAACTACTGACGATATACATTAACCAGGAAGGAGGAACGGAGGGCATTGTTGCTAAGTTTGCAGGTGATACAAATAAATGTTGAGGGACAAGCTAGGAGAGCGGGGAAGGGGGGGCTGCAGAAGGACGGGCAGGCGAGGAGAGTGGGCAAAGTGGCAGATGGAATACAATGTAGAAATACAATGAGGGTAAGAGGTAGTCAAGTTTTGGGAATTTTTAATGCCTGGTCCTTGGGGCAATTCATTAAGGACTAAACCGACAAAGAGGTGAAAGACATCCAAAAATCAGAGGGAGACAGCAGGGAGGGAGAGAATGAGAGCTCGCCTTCGAGCCCGAGGACCAGCCCAGCGCTGACAAGAGGGCGGAGACCATACTGCAGGGTGGAGCCGCACTGCTTACAGCAGAGAAGATGGCTGAGGTGGTTAGAGCTCGAAAAGCAGTTTGCAAAGCATATGGCAGTGATGAGAAAGGAGATGGCAGTGGCACTGCCATCTGCAAAAGAGGTTGTTTAGCACAGGGCTAAATCGCTGGCTTTGAAAGCAGACCAAGGCAGGCCAGCAGCACGGTTCAATTCCCGTAACAGTCTCCCCGAAAAGGCGCCGGAATGTAGCGACAAGGGGCTTTTACCAATAACTTCATTTGAAGCCTACTTGTAACAATAAGCGATTTTCATTTTTTCACTGAAGGCTTTGGTAAAGGAGGAAATTGCCCCAGCGAAGGTAGCTGTTATAAAGGCGTCGGCTGTGGTGAGGGAACAGAGTGAGAAGATGAAGGGAGTGGAGGAGGCCATGCCGCCTCACCTCGATGGGAGATGACCTGCAGAAAGTGGTGGAGGCCAATAAGGGGCTGCGAGCAAAGCTGGAGGATATGGTGAACCGCTCGAGACGACAACATTTAAGGATTGTGAGGGCCGCATGCGGCGCAGTGGTTAGCACTGGGACTGTGGCGCTGAGGACCCGGGTTTGAATCCCGGCTCTGGGTCACTGTCCATGTGCAGTTTGCACATTCTCCCCATGTCTGCGTAGGTTTCACCCCCACAACCCAAAGATGTGCAGGTTAAGTGGATTGGCCACGCTAAATTGCTCCTTGGAGAAAAAAATAATTGGGTACTCTAAAATTTTTTTTAAATTTAAGGATCGTGGGTCTGCCAGAGGGCCGAGGCCGACAGAGTACTTTGTCAAGATGTTGGCGGAACTGACAGGGAGAAGAACCCTTGCAGTATGAATTGGACTGAGCTCATCCGTCGCTGAGGCCTACACCCAAGTTAAACGAAGGCAAAGGTATTGAACTGGGCAAAGAAGGAGCGGGAGGTGCAATGGCCCGGTGCCAAGGTTCGTATCGATCAGGACTTGACGGTGGAACTGACAAAGCGGCAAGCGACTTTCAGCAGAGTGAAAGCAGCATTGTACCAAAGTGGAGTGCAGTTTGGAGCGGTGTATCCAGCAAAGTTAAGGGTGACCTTTTATTTTGAGAAGGCAGAGAAGGCAGAGAAGGCAGAGAAGGCAGAGAAGGCAGAGAAGGCAGAGAAGGCAGAGAAGGCAGAGAAGGCAGAGAAGGCAGAGAAGGCAGAGAAGGCAGAGAAGGCAGAGAAGGCAGAGAAGGCAGAGAAGGCAGAGAAGGCAGAGAAGGCAGAGAAGGCAGAGAAGGCAGAGAAGGCAGAGAAGGCAGAGAAGGCAGAGAAGGCAGAGAAGGCAGAGAAGGCAGAGAAGGCAGAGAAGGCAGAGAAGGCAGAGAAGGCAGAGAAGGCAGAGAAGGCAGAGAAGGCAGAGAAGGCAGAGAAGGCAGAGAAGGCAGAGAAGGCAGAGAAGGCAGAGAAGGCAGAGAAGGCAGAGAAGGCAGAGAAGGCAGAGAAGGCAGAGAAGGCAGAGAAGGCAGAGAAGGCAGAGAAGGCAGAGAAGGCAGAGAAGGCAGAGAAGGCAGAGAAGGCAGAGAAGGCAGAGAAGGCAGAGAAGGCAGAGAAGGCAGAGAAGGCAGAGAAGGCAGAGAAGGCAGAGAAGGCAGAGAAGGCAGAGAAGGCAGAGAAGGCAGAGAAGGCAGAGAAGGCAGAGAAGGCAGAGAAGGCAGAGAAGGCAGAGAAGGCAGAGAAGGCAGAGAAGGCAGAGAAGGCAGAGAAGGCAGAGAAGGCAGAGAAGGCAGAGAAGGCAGAGAAGGCAGAGAAGGCAGAGAAGGCAGAGAAGGCAGAGAAGGCAGAGAAGGCAGAGAAGGCAGAGAAGGCAGAGAAGGCAGAGAAGGCAGAGAAGGCAGAGAAGGCAGAGAAGGCAGAGAAGGCAGAGAAGGCAGAGAAGGCAGAGAAGGCAGAGAAGGCAGAGAAGGCAGAGAAGGCAGAGAAGGCAGAGAAGGCAGAGAAGGCAGAGAAGGCAGAGAAGGCAGAGAAGGCAGAGAAGGCAGAGAAGGCAGAGAAGGCAGAGAAGGCAGAGAAGGCAGAGAAGGCAGAGAAGGCAGAGAAGGCAGAGAAGGCAGAGAAGGCAGAGAAGGCAGAGAAGGCAGAGAAGGCAGAGAAGGCAGAGAAGGCAGAGAAGGCAGAGAAGGCAGAGAAGGCAGAGAAGGCAGAGAAGGCAGAGAAGGCAGAGAAGGCAGAGAAGGCAGAGAAGGCAGAGAAGGCAGAGAAGGCAGAGAAGGCAGAGAAGGCAGAGAAGGCAGAGAAGGCAGAGAAGGCAGAGAAGGCAGAGAAGGCAGAGAAGGCAGAGAAGGCAGAGAAGGCAGAGAAGGCAGAGAAGGCAGAGAAGGCAGAGAAGGCAGAGAAGGCAGAGAAGGCAGAGAAGGCAGAGAAGGCAGAGAAGGCAGAGAAGGCAGAGAAGGCAGAGAAGGCAGAGAAGGCAGAGAAGGCAGAGAAGGCAGAGAAGGCAGAGAAGGCAGAGAAGGCAGAGAAGGCAGAGAAGGCAGAGAAGGCAGAGAAGGCAGAGAAGGCAGAGAAGGCAGAGAAGGCAGAGAAGGCAGAGAAGGCAGAGAAGGCAGAGAAGGCAGAGAAGGCAGAGAAGGCAGAGAAGGCAGAGAAGGCAGAGAAGGCAGAGAAGGCAGAGAAGGCAGAGAAGGCAGAGAAGGCAGAGAAGGCAGAGAAGGCAGAGAAGGCAGAGAAGGCAGAGAAGGCAGAGAAGGCAGAGAAGGCAGAGAAGGCAGAGAAGGCAGAGAAGGCAGAGAAGGCAGAGAAGGCAGAGAAGGCAGAGAAGGCAGAGAAGGCAGAGAAGGCAGAGAAGGCAGAGAAGGCAGAGAAGGCAGAGAAGGCAGAGAAGGCAGAGAAGGCAGAGAAGGCAGAGAAGGCAGAGAAGGCAGAGAAGGCAGAGAAGGCAGAGAAGGCAGAGAAGGCAGAGAAGGCAGAGAAGGCAGAGAAGGCAGAGAAGGCAGAGAAGGCAGAGAAGGCAGAGAAGGCAGAGAAGGCAGAGAAGGCAGAGAAGGCAGAGAAGGCAGAGAAGGCAGAGAAGGCAGAGAAGGCAGAGAAGGCAGAGAAGGCAGAGAAGGCAGAGAAGGCAGAGAAGGCAGAGAAGGCAGAGAAGGCAGAGAAGGCAGAGAAGGCAGAGAAGGCAGAGAAGGCAGAGAAGGCAGAGAAGGCAGAGAAGGCAGAGAAGGCAGAGAAGGCAGAGAAGGCAGAGAAGGCAGAGAAGGCAGAGAAGGCAGAGAAGGCAGAGAAGGCAGAGAAGGCAGAGAAGGCAGAGAAGGCAGAGAAGGCAGAGAAGGCAGAGAAGGCAGAGAAGGCAGAGAAGGCAGAGAAGGCAGAGAAGGCAGAGAAGGCAGAGAAGGCAGAGAAGGCAGAGAAGGCAGAGAAGGCAGAGAAGGCAGAGAAGGCAGAGAAGGCAGAGAAGGCAGAGAAGGCAGAGAAGGCAGAGAAGGCAGAGAAGGCAGAGAAGGCAGAGAAGGCAGAGAAGGCAGAGAAGGCAGAGAAGGCAGAGAAGGCAGAGAAGGCAGAGAAGGCAGAGAAGGCAGAGAAGGCAGAGAAGGCAGAGAAGGCAGAGAAGGCAGAGAAGGCAGAGAAGGCAGAGAAGGCAGAGAAGGCAGAGAAGGCAGAGAAGGCAGAGAAGGCAGAGAAGGCAGAGAAGGCAGAGAAGGCAGAGAAGGCAGAGAAGGCAGAGAAGGCAGAGAAGGCAGAGAAGGCAGAGAAGGCAGAGAAGGCAGAGAAGGCAGAGAAGGCAGAGAAGGCAGAGAAGGCAGAGAAGGCAGAGAAGGCAGAGAAGGCAGAGAAGGCAGAGAAGGCAGAGAAGGCAGAGAAGGCAGAGAAGGCAGAGAAGGCAGAGAAGGCAGAGAAGGCAGAGAAGGCAGAGAAGGCAGAGAAGGCAGAGAAGGCAGAGAAGGCAGAGAAGGCAGAGAAGGCAGAGAAGGCAGAGAAGGCAGAGAAGGCAGAGAAGGCAGAGAAGGCAGAGAAGGCAGAGAAGGCAGAGAAGGCAGAGAAGGCAGAGAAGGCAGAGAAGGCAGAGAAGGCAGAGAAGGCAGAGAAGGCAGAGAAGGCAGAGAAGGCAGAGAAGGCAGAGAAGGCAGAGAAGGCAGAGAAGGCAGAGAAGGCAGAGAAGGCAGAGAAGGCAGAGAAGGCAGAGAAGGCAGAGAAGGCAGAGAAGGCAGAGAAGGCAGAGAAGGCAGAGAAGGCAGAGAAGGCAGAGAAGGCAGAGAAGGCAGAGAAGGCAGAGAAGGCAGAGAAGGCAGAGAAGGCAGAGAAGGCAGAGAAGGCAGAGAAGGCAGAGAAGGCAGAGAAGGCAGAGAAGGCAGAGAAGGCAGAGAAGGCAGAGAAGGCAGAGAAGGCAGAGAAGGCAGAGAAGGCAGAGAAGGCAGAGAAGGCAGAGAAGGCAGAGAAGGCAGAGAAGGCAGAGAAGGCAGAGAAGGCAGAGAAGGCAGAGAAGGCAGAGAAGGCAGAGAAGGCAGAGAAGGCAGAGAAGGCAGAGAAGGCAGAGAAGGCAGAGAAGGCAGAGAAGGCAGAGAAGGCAGAGAAGGCAGAGAAGGCAGAGAAGGCAGAGAAGGCAGAGAAGGCAGAGAAGGCAGAGAAGGCAGAGAAGGCAGAGAAGGCAGAGAAGGCAGAGAAGGCAGAGAAGGCAGAGAAGGCAGAGAAGGCAGAGAAGGCAGAGAAGGCAGAGAAGGCAGAGAAGGCAGAGAAGGCAGAGAAGGCAGAGAAGGCAGAGAAGGCAGAGAAGGCAGAGAAGGCAGAGAAGGCAGAGAAGGCAGAGAAGGCAGAGAAGGCAGAGAAGGCAGAGAAGGCAGAGAAGGCAGAGAAGGCAGAGAAGGCAGAGAAGGCAGAGAAGGCAGAGAAGGCAGAGAAGGCAGAGAAGGCAGAGAAGGCAGAGAAGGCAGAGAAGGCAGAGAAGGCAGAGAAGGCAGAGAAGGCAGAGAAGGCAGAGAAGGCAGAGAAGGCAGAGAAGGCAGAGAAGGCAGAGAAGGCAGAGCGCGCGACACAGAGCGCGCGACACAGAGCGCGCGACACAGAGCGCGCGACACAGAGCGCGCGACACAGAGCGCGCGACACAGAGCGCGCGACACAGAGCGCGCGACACAGAGCGCGCGACACAGAGCGCGCGACACAGAGCGCGCGACACAGAGCGCGCGACACAGAGCGCGCGACACAGAGCGCGCGACACAGAGCGCGCGACACAGAGCGCGCGACACAGAGCGCGCGACACAGAGCGCGCGACACAGAGCGCGCGACACAGAGCGCGCGACACAGAGCGCGCGACACAGAGCGCGCGACACAGAGCGCGCGACACAGAGCGCGCGACACAGAGCGCGCGACACAGAGCGCGCGACACAGAGCGCGCGACACAGAGCGCGCGACACAGAGCGCGCGACACAGAGCGCGCGACACAGAGCGCGCGACACAGAGCGCGCGACACAGAGCGCGCGACACAGAGCGCGCGACACAGAGCGCGCGACACAGAGCGCGCGACACAGAGCGCGCGACACAGAGCGCGCGACACAGAGCGCGCGACACAGAGCGCGCGACACAGAGCGCGCGACACAGAGCGCGCGACACAGAGCGCGCGACACAGAGCGCGCGACACAGAGCGCGCGACACAGAGCGCGCGACACAGAGCGCGCGACACAGAGCGCGCGACACAGAGCGCGCGACACAGAGCGCGCGACACAGAGCGCGCGACACAGAGCGCGCGACACAGAGCGCGCGACACAGAGCGCGCGACACAGAGCGCGCGACACAGAGCGCGCGACACAGAGCGCGCGACACAGAGCGCGCGACACAGAGCGCGCGACACAGAGCGCGCGACACAGAGCGCGCGACACAGAGCGCGCGACACAGAGCGCGCGACACAGAGCGCGCGACACAGAGCGCGCGACACAGAGCGCGCGACACAGAGCGCGCGACACAGAGCGCGCGACACAGAGCGCGCGACACAGAGCGCGCGACACAGAGCGCGCGACACAGAGCGCGCGACACAGAGCGCGCGACACAGAGCGCGCGACACAGAGCGCGCGACACAGAGCGCGCGACACAGAGCGCGCGACACAGAGCGCGCGACACAGAGCGCGCGACACAGAGCGCGCGACACAGAGCGCGCGACACAGAGCGCGCGACACAGAGCGCGCGACACAGAGCGCGCGACACAGAGCGCGCGACACAGAGCGCGCGACACAGAGCGCGCGACACAGAGCGCGCGACACAGAGCGCGCGACACAGAGCGCGCGACACAGAGCGCGCGACACAGAGCGCGCGACACAGAGCGCGCGACACAGAGCGCGCGACACAGAGCGCGCGACACAGAGCGCGCGACACAGAGCGCGCGACACAGAGCGCGCGACACAGAGCGCGCGACACAGAGCGCGCGACACAGAGCGCGCGACACAGAGCGCGCGACACAGAGCGCGCGACACAGAGCGCGCGACACAGAGCGCGCGACACAGAGCGCGCGACACAGAGCGCGCGACACAGAGCGCGCGACACAGAGCGCGCGACACAGAGCGCGCGACACAGAGCGCGCGACACAGAGCGCGCGACACAGAGCGCGCGACACAGAGCGCGCGACACAGAGCGCGCGACACAGAGCGCGCGACACAGAGCGCGCGACACAGAGCGCGCGACACAGAGCGCGCGACACAGAGCGCGCGACACAGAGCGCGCGACACAGAGCGCGCGACACAGAGCGCGCGACACAGAGCGCGCGACACAGAGCGCGCGACACAGAGCGCGCGACACAGAGCGCGCGACACAGAGCGCGCGACACAGAGCGCGCGACACAGAGCGCGCGACACAGAGCGCGCGACACAGAGCGCGCGACACAGAGCGCGCGACACAGAGCGCGCGACACAGAGCGCGCGACACAGAGCGCGCGACACAGAGCGCGCGACACAGAGCGCGCGACACAGAGCGCGCGACACAGAGCGCGCGACACAGAGCGCGCGACACAGAGCGCGCGACACAGAGCGCGCGACACAGAGCGCGCGACACAGAGCGCGCGACACAGAGCGCGCGACACAGAGCGCGCGACACAGAGCGCGCGACACAGAGCGCGCGACACAGAGCGCGCGACACAGAGCGCGCGACACAGAGCGCGCGACACAGAGCGCGCGACACAGAGCGCGCGACACAGAGCGCGCGACACAGAGCGCGCGACACAGAGCGCGCGACACAGAGCGCGCGACACAGAGCGCGCGACACAGAGCGCGCGACACAGAGCGCGCGACACAGAGCGCGCGACACAGAGCGCGCGACACAGAGCGCGCGACACAGAGCGCGCGACACAGAGCGCGCGACACAGAGCGCGCGACACAGAGCGCGCGACACAGAGCGCGCGACACAGAGCGCGCGACACAGAGCGCGCGACACAGAGCGCGCGACACAGAGCGCGCGACACAGAGCGCGCGACACAGAGCGCGCGACACAGAGCGCGCGACACAGAGCGCGCGACACAGAGCGCGCGACACAGAGCGCGCGACACAGAGCGCGCGACACAGAGCGCGCGACACAGAGCGCGCGACACAGAGCGCGCGACACAGAGCGCGCGACACAGAGCGCGCGACACAGAGCGCGCGACACAGAGCGCGCGACACAGAGCGCGCGACACAGAGCGCGCGACACAGAGCGCGCGACACAGAGCGCGCGACACAGAGCGCGCGACACAGAGCGCGCGACACAGAGCGCGCGACACAGAGCGCGCGACACAGAGCGCGCGACACAGAGCGCGCGACACAGAGCGCGCGACACAGAGCGCGCGACACAGAGCGCGCGACACAGAGCGCGCGACACAGAGCGCGCGACACAGAGCGCGCGACACAGAGCGCGCGACACAGAGCGCGCGACACAGAGCGCGCGACACAGAGCGCGCGACACAGAGCGCGCGACACAGAGCGCGCGACACAGAGCGCGCGACACAGAGCGCGCGACACAGAGCGCGCGACACAGAGCGCGCGACACAGAGCGCGCGACACAGAGCGCGCGACACAGAGAGCGCGACACAGAGAGCGCGACACAGAGAGCGCGAGAGAGAGAGAGAGAGAGAGCGACAGAGAGAGAGAGAGAGAGAGAGCGACAGAGAGAGAGAGCGACAGAGAGAGAGAGAGAGCGACAGAGAGAGAGAGCGCGACAGAGAGAGAGAGAGAGAGAGCGACAGAGAGAGAGAGAGAGAGCGACAGAGAGAGAGAGAGAGCGACAGAGAGAGAGAGAGAGCGACAGAGAGAGAGAGAGAGCGACAGAGAGAGAGCGACAGAGAGAGAGCGACAGAGAGAGAGAGAGAGCGACAGAGAGAGAGAGAGAGAGCGACAGAGAGAGAGAGAGAGAGCGACAGAGAGAGAGAGAGAGAGAGAGAGAGCGACAGAGAGAGAGAGCGACAGAGAGAGAGAGAGAGAGCGACAGAGAGAGAGAGCGACAGAGAGAGAGAGCGACAGAGAGAGAGAGCGACAGAGAGAGAGAGCGACAGAGAGAGAGAGCGACAGAGAGAGAGAGCGACAGAGAGAGAGAGAGAGCGACAGAGAGAGAGAGAGAGCGACAGAGAGAGAGAGAGAGAGCGACAGAGAGAGAGAGAGAGCGACAGAGAGAGAGAGCGACAGAGAGAGAGAGACAGAGAGAGAGAGAGCGACAGAGAGAGAGAGAGAGAGCGACAGAGAGAGAGAGAGAGAGCGACAGAGAGAGAGAGCGACAGAGAGAGAGAGAGAGAGAGAGAGAGAGAGAGAGAGCGACAGAGAGAGAGAGAGAGAGAGCGACAGAGAGAGAGAGCGACAGAGAGAGAGAGAGCGACAGAGAGAGAGAGAGCGACAGAGAGAGAGAGAGAGAGCGACAGAGAGCGACAGAGAGAGAGAGAGCGACAGAGAGAGAGAGAGAGAGAGCGACAGAGAGAGAGAGAGAGAGCGACAGAGAGAGAGAGAGAGAGCGACAGAGAGAGAGAGAGAGAGAGCGACAGAGAGAGAGAGAGAGAGCGACAGAGAGAGAGAGAGAGAGCGACAGAGAGAGAGCGACAGAGAGAGAGAGAGAGAGCGACAGAGAGAGAGCGAGAGAGCGACAGAGAGAGAGCGAGAGAGAGAGAGAGAGAGAGCGACAGAGAGAGAGAGAGAGAGCGACAGAGAGAGAGAGAGAGAGCGACAGAGAGAGAGAGAGAGAGCGACAGAGAGAGAGAGCGACAGAGAGAGAGAGAGAGAGCGACAGAGAGAGAGAGAGAGAGAGCGACAGAGAGAGAGAGAGAGAGAGCGACAGAGAGAGAGAGAGAGAGCGACAGAGAGAGAGAGAGAGAGCGACAGAGAGAGAGAGAGAGAGCGACAGAGAGAGAGAGCGACAGAGAGAGACAGAGAGAGAGAGAGAGAGAGAGAGAGAGAGAGAGAGAGAGAGAGAGAGCGACACAGAGAGGTAAGTGGCAGATGATATACAATGTGGAAATGTGCGAGGTTCTGCACTTTGGAAGGAGGAATTTAGGCATAGATTATTTTCCAAATGCGGTAATGCTTAGGCAGTCAGAAGCACAAAGGGACTTGGGAGTCCTTGTTCGCGATTCTCTTAAGGTTAACGTGCAGGTTCAGTCAGGAAGGCAAATGCAATGTTAACATTATGTCGACAAGACCAGGGATCTACTTCTGAGGTTGTATAAGGCTCTGGTCAGACCCTATTTGGAGTATTGTGAGCAGTTTTGGGCCCCGTATATCCAAGGATGTGCTGGCCGTGAGCAGTTTTGGGCCCCGTATATCCAAGGATGTGCTGGCCTTGGAAAGGGTCCAGAGGTTCACAAAAATGATCCCTGGAATGAACCCTGGACTCTGTACTCGTTGGGAGCTTAAAAGGATTTGGGGGGGATCTTATTGAAACTTACAGGATACTGCGAGGCCTGGATACAGTGGACGTGTCCACTTGTAGGAAAAACTAGAACCAGAGGACACAATCGAGAGGGCTAGAATCCAAGGCCAGATGTGTATTTTTGAGGCTGTAAGACCCCATATGGAGTATTGTGAGCAGTTTTGTGCCCAGTATCTAAAGAAAGGGTCCAGAGGAGGTTCACAAGAATGATCCCTGGGATCCAGTATGAGGAATGGCTGAGGACTTTGTGTTTGTACTCGTTGGGAGTTTAGAAGGATATGGGGGGGGGGGGGGGGGGGGGGGTGAGTGATCTTATTGAAACTTACAGGATACTGCGAGACCTGGAGAGAGTGGACATGGAGAGGATGTTTCCACTTGTGGGAAAAACTAGAACCAGAGGACACCATCTCAGAATAAAAGGGGTGATGTTTAAAACAGAGATGAGGAGGAATTTCTTCAGCTGGAGGGTGCCAAGGTGAATCTGTGGAACTCTTGCCGCAGAAGGCTGTGGAGGCCAAATTACTGAGTGTCTTTAAGACAGAGATAGATAGGTTTGTGATTAGAATAAGGGGATCAGGCATTATGGGGAGAAGGCAGATGAAAATATCAGCCATAATTGAATGGTGGAGCAGACTCGATGGGTCGAGTGACCTAATTCTGCTTCTATGTCTTTTGGAAAAGCGGAAGGAGTTTCAAGCGAGCTTTGAACGGCTGTCCACAAGGAAGGTGGTTCGCCAAATGAGGTGGGCGAGGGGAGTGGGCTAGGAGTACGGAGATGGCAGGTCAACTTCGGAGGGAGGCAGCGGCAAGGAACATTGTTCAGGTGCGGTATAGGGCAGGGAGGTTGGTGGTGGCTCCAGATCAGATTTAATAGAGTGTTTGATGAGTTTTACGAGGGATTGTATAGGTCAGAGCCACCTGGGAGGATCGAGGATCGGGAGATGCAGGAATACCAGAGGTTGGGGAGGGGGTCTAGGCCATATTGGAGCGGGCGATAGCAGAGCAGGAAATAAAAGGTGCGATTGGGAGAATGCAGTCGGGGAACGTAGCAGGGTCAGATGGGTTTCCAGTAGAGTATTATAAAAAATTTAAAGGTCAGTTGTCCCCACTGATGGTCGGGATGTTTGAGGAGCGATAGGGCAGGGGGAGTTGCCACAGACTTTGGGGCAGGCATCGATTTCCCTGTTGCTCAAGAAGGATAAGGAACCGAAAGAATGTGGGTCGTATAGGCCCATAATCACTTTTGAATGTGGACGCAAAGGTGTTGGCGAAGGTATTGGCGGGTAGGTTGGAGGAGTGCCTCCCGAAGGTGATAGGTGAAGATCAGACGGGGTTTGTGAAGGGGAGGCAGCACTTTTCATTCGGAAGGTATTGAACGTGGTTATGGCGGCGTCGGAGGGGAAGGAGACAGAGGTGGTTGCGGCATTGGACGCCAAGGTGGTGTTTGGCCGAGTGGAGTGGGGGTATTCGATAAACTGGAGTGGTTTGGGATTGGGCCAAGATTTGTAGATTGGGTAAGGCTGCTGTACAGGGAGGCGAGGGTTCATGTCAGCACGAATAACATGTATTTGGGACATTTTGCTCGCACTGTGGGACCAGGCAGGGATATTCCCCCTTGTGGTTCACACTTGCGATTGAGCCGTTGGCCATCGCGTTGAGGAGTTTGGAGGTGTGGAAGGGGTAGCGGGTAGATGGGGAAGGGGGTAAGAGCATATGGTATCTTTGTATGCGGACAACTTGCTGTTGTGCGCATCGGAACAGAGTGTGTCGATGGGGGGCATATTGGAGCTGCTTTGAGTGTTTGGGTCTTTTTCTGGACATAAGCTAAATTGAGACAAAAGTGAATATTTTGTGGTGTCTCAGCCAGGGGTGGGGGCAGGGCCTACCATTCCGTAGTGCGGGGAGTCACTTTAGATATCAGGGATGCAGGTGGCACGGGATTGGGGGGGGCTCCGTAGGTATAATATTACTAGTCTGGTGGGGAGGGTGAAAGCGGATCTGGCAAGGTGGGACATGGTCCCGCTCTGCCACTGGATGGTCGGGTACAGGCAATTAAAATGAATGTGTTGCCACGATTCTATTTTTTCAGTGCCTGTCAATCTTCCTGCCAAAGGCATTTTTCATGGAGGTTGAAAAGATGACGACCTCGTTTATAGGGGGGGGGGGGGGGAAGAGAGAGAGGAGGTGCGGAGAAGGTGGCTAGGATTAGGAAGGTGCCATTGCAGAGACAATAGTCGGGGGGGGGGGGGGGGTTGGGTCTTCCGGATTTACTATATTTTTACTGGACGGCTAACACGGTGGTGGTGAGGAGCTGGGGGGAGTGCCCGTGTAAAGGATCGGGGCTCAGGGTGTTGGCAACTGCACCACTCGCGATGGCCCCGGGAACTATAATAATAATAAATAACAACAACTTATTGTCACACGTAGGCTTCAATGAAGTTACTGTGAAAAGCCCCTAGTCGCCACATTCTGTTCGGGGAGGCCAGTACAGGAATTGAACCCGCGCTGCTGGCATTGTTCTGCACTACAAGCCAGCTGATTAGCCCACTGTGTTAAACCAGCCCTTACTCAGGGAGTTTGGTAGTGGTAGCGATGCTGAAAATCTGGAGGCAGTTGCGCCAGCACGTTAGGCTGGGGGTGGGGTCAAGGGAAATGCCGATTGGGAGGAAATCACAGATTTGAGCCAGGGAAGTGGGATGGGGGTTGTCGGAGATGGGAGGAGGGGGGAATCCCGGGCACTAAACAATTTGTTTCTCGGGTGCCGCTTTGCGGGATTGAAGGAGCTGGGGGCCAAATATGGGTTGGGGCAGGGTTGGTGAGTTTAGGTATATGCAGGATCAAAATTTCACTAAGAAGGAGATAGAGTTTTCGGGTGGCGCCGGCCTCCACACTGTTAGAGGAGGTGAGGGCACCAGAGGGAATGGAGAAGCGGGTGGTGTCGGCGATTTGTGGAGATTCTGGAAGAGAAGGCACCGCTGGAGGGGATTAAGGCAAAGTGGGAGGAAGAATTGGAAGAAAGCATGGAGGAGGGGCTGGTACAACTGATGATGATGTTTCGGGCGCACCTGATAAAGGCAAGGATGAGCCGACTCTTTGAGGGATAGGGGATGTTTGTGAACGGATCCTGTTGGGTAAGAGGTCAGTTTCTCCATCCTGTGCCCTGGCGTGGCCCGGGGGGGGGGTGTCTGTTGGGAGTTTTTAAAACAGCCGAGAAAGTGAAGTTTGAGTTGAGGGGAAGGATGGAAGGGTTCCACAATTCACAGGCTTCCTTTATTATGCACTTTCGAGAATTGGATGACATCAAACATTGGGGGGTTGGACTGTGTATGTTCTCGGTGGCTATGTATGGGTGGATGGTGGATTCCTGAATCCTTTTGTTTCAGGTTTGTATTGAAAATGTTGAGGATTGTTTAGGGGTTGGTGGGAGGGAGGAATGGTTGACATTGTATTTGTTACCGTTGATTATTTGTTTGGGAGTTTAAATTTGGATGAAACGGGAGAATGAATATTTTTTTAAAAAAGAAATACAATGAGGTTGTGCACTTTGGTAGGAAGAATAGAGGCATAGACTTATTTTCTAAATGGGAAGAGATTTCAGGCATCAGAAGCACGAAGGGGCATTGAAGTCCAAAGTCAGGATTTCCTCAAGGTTAACATGCAGGTTCAGTTGGCAGTTCGGAAGGCAAATGCAATGTTAGCTTTCTTTCGGGAGGGGACTGGAATACAGGAAAAGGGATGTACTGCTGAAGCTGTAAAAGGCTCTGGTCAGATCTCGTCTGGAATACTGTGAGCATTTCTGTACCCCATATTCAAGGTAGAATATACTGGCCTTGGAGAAGGTCCACAAAATGATCCCCGGATGAAGATCGTGTCATATGGGAACGGTTGAGGACTCGGTCTGTACTCAATGGAGATTAGAAAGATATGGGAGGGAATCAAATCAAATTGAAACTCAGAATTCAGAGAGGCCTCGATAGAGTGAATGTGGAGAGGGTGCTTCCACTAGTAAAAGAAACTAGAACCAGAGAGAGAGGGGGGGACACGACTGGAAATAGGAGAGGTGGTCGGGGCGAGGGTCTGCCGTCTGGGGGACTGGAGGGTGCGGGAGGCCGGCACATGACTGGCCTAGACAAGGAGATGGATAGTCGGCAGGGGGGGGGTGAGAGAGAGAGCAGCCCCCCAATCCGGCTAATAACTTGGAATGGGAGGGGCCTGAATGGGCCGGTCAACAGGGCCCGAGTGTTCGCGTACTTAAAGGGACTGAAGGCAGACGTGGTCATGCTTCAGGAGACACATTTGAAGGTGGCAGATCAGGTCAGGCTGAGAAAGGGATGGGTAGGACAGGTATTCCATTCGGGGCTGGATGCGAAGAACAGAGGGGGTTGCAATACCGGTGGGGAAGCGGGTGTCGTTTGAGGCCAAGAATATTGTAGTGGATAATGGAGGTCAATACGTGATGGTGGAATTCTCATTCTTTTCCCATGTACATAGAGCCTACTCCCAGATAGATTTTTTTGTTTTGAGTAGGGCGCTAATCCCGAAAGTGGAGGGACGGAGTATTCAGCCATAGCCGTCTCAGACCACGCCCCGCACTGGGTGGAGCTGGAGTTAGGAGAGTGATCAGCGCCTGTTGTGGCGCCTTGATGTGGGATTATTGGCGGATGAGGTGGCGTGCGGGTGGGTGCGGGGGTGCAGAGAGATATTTGGAGGCCAATGACAACGGAGAGGTGCAGGTGGGGGTAGTCTGAGAGGCGTTGAAGGCAGTGGTCAGGGGAGAGTTAATCTCCATCAGGGCCCACAGGGAGAAGAGAGAGGACAGGGAGAGGGAGAGGTTGGTGGGGGAGATATGCAGAGGCCCCCGAGGAGGGACTACTCAGGGAGCGGCGAAGCCTCCAGATGGTGTTTGACCTGTTGACCACAGGGAAAGCAGAGGCACAGCGGAGGAAAGCACAGGGGGCGACGTACGAGTATGGGGAGAAGGCGAGCCGGATGCTGGCACACCAGCTTCGTAAGAGGGAGGCAGCGAGGGAGATAGGTGGAACAAAGAACAAAGAAATGTACAGCACAGGAACAGGCCCTTCGGCCCTCCAAGCCCGTGCCGACCATACTGCCCGACTAAACTACAATCTTCTACACTTCCTGGGTCCGTATCCTTCTATTCCCATCCTATTCATATATTTGTCAAGATGCCCCTTAAATGTCCCTATCGTCCCTGCTTCCACTACCTCCTCCGGTAGCGAGTTCCAGGCACCCACTACCCTCTGCGTAAAAAACTTGCCTCGTACATCTACTCTAAACCTTGCCCCTCTCACCTTAAACCTATGCCCCCTAGTAATTGACCCCTCTACCCTGGGGAAAAGCCTCTGACTATCCACTCTGTCTATGCCCCTCATAATTTTGTATACCTCTATCAGGTCGCCCCTCAACCTCCTTCGTTCCAGTGAGAACAAACCGAGTTTATTCAATCGCTCCTCATAGCTTATGCCCTCCATACCAGGCAACATTCTGGTAAATCTCTTCTGCACCCTCTCTAAAGCCTCCACATCCTTCTGGTAGTGTGGCGACCAGGATTGAACACTATACTCCAAGTGTGGCCTAACTAAGGTTCTATACAGCTGCAACATGACTTGCCAATTCTTATACTCAATGCCCCGGCCAATGAAGGCAAGCATGCCGTATGCCTTCTTGACTACCTTCTCCACCTGTGTTGCCCCTTTCAATGACCTGTGGACCTGTACTCCTAGATCTCTTTGACTTTCAATACTCTTGAGGGTTCTACCATTCACTGTATATTCCCTACCTGCATTAGCCCTTCCAAAATGCATTACCTCACATTTGTCCGGATTAAACTCCATCTGCCATCTCTCCGCCCAAGTCTCCAGACAATCTAAATCCTGCTGTATCCTCAGACAGTCCTCATCGCTATCCGCAATTCCACCAACCTTTGTGTCGTCTGCAAACTTACTAATCAGACCAGTTACATTTTCCTCCAAATCATTTATATATACTACAAACAGCAAAGGTCCCAACACTGATCCCTGTGGAACACCACTGGTCACAGCCCTCCAATTAGAAAAGCATCCCTCCATTGCTACCCTCTGCCTTCTATGGCCTAGCCAGTTCTGTATCCACCTTGCCAGTTCACCCCTGATCCCGTGTGACTTCACCTTTTGTACTAGTCTACCATGAGGGACCTTGTCAAAGGCCTTACTGAAGTCCATATAGACAACATCTACTGCCCTACCTGCATCAATCATCTTAGTGACCTCCTCGAAAAACTCTATCAAGTTAGTGAGACACGACCTACCCTTCACAAAACCGTGCTGCCTCTCACTAATCCGTCCATTTGCTTCCAAATGGGAGTAGATCCTGTCTCGAAGAATTCTCTCCAGTAATTTCCCTACCACTGAAGTAAGGCTCACCGGCCTGTAGTTCCCGGGATTATCCTTGCTACCCTTCTTCAACAGAGGAACAACATTGGCTATTCTCCAGTCCTCCGGGACATCCCCTGAAGACAGCGAGGATCCAAAGATTTCTGTCAAGGCCTCAGCAATTTCCTCTCCAGCCTCCTTTAGTATTCTGGGGTAGATCCCATCAGGCCCTGGGGACTTATCTACCTTAATATTTTTTAAGACACCCAACACCTCGTCTTTTTGGATCTCAATGTGACCCAGGCTATCTACACCCCCTTCTCCAGACTCAACATCTACCAATTCCTTCTCTTTGGTGAATACTGATGCAAAGTATTCATTTAGTACCTCGCCCATTTCCTCTGGCTCCGCACATAGATTCCCTTGCCTATCCTTCAGTGGGCCAACCCTTTCCCTGGCTACCCTCTTGCTTTTTATGTACGTGTAAAAAGCCTTGGGATTTTCCTTAACCCTATTTGCCAATGACTTTTCATGACCCCTTCTAGCCCTCCTGACTCCTTTCTTAAGTTCCTTCCTACTTTCCTTATATGCCACACAGGCTTCGTCTGTTCCCAGCCTTTTAGCCCTGACAAATGCCTCCTTTTTCTTTTTGACGAGGCCTACAATATCACTCGTCATCCAAGGTTCCCGAAAATTGCCGTATTTATCTTTCTTCCTCACAGGAACATGCCTGTCCTGTATTCCTTTCAACTGACACTTGAAAGCCTCCCACATGTCAGATGTTGATTTGCCCTCAAACATCCGAAGGAGAAACCCTCCCACATGTCAGATGTTGATTTGCCCTCAAACATCCAGGTGGAGTTAGGGATAGCGGGGGGAATACGCTGCGGAGTGCGGTGAGAGTAAATGAGGTATTCAAGGTCTTCTATGAGGAGCTGTACAGATTGCAGCCCCCAGCGGGGGAAGAGGGGACGCGACAATTTTTTGATCAACTGAGGTTCCCGAGGGTGGAGGAGCAGGAGGTGGCTGGTTTAGGGGCGCCAATTGGGTTGGAGGAGCTGATTAAAGGATTGGGGAACATGCAGGCAGGGAAGGCCCCGGGGCCAGATGGGTTCCCGATCGAGTTTTATAGCAAATATGTGGAACTGCTAGGCCCGTTGTTAGTGAGGACTTTCAATGAGGCAGAGACAATGTCCGGGGCGCTGATCTCTCTGATCCTGAAGCGGGACAAGGACCCACTGCAATGTGGGTCGTATAGACCAATCTTGCTCCTCAATGTGGATGCTAAGTTGCTGGCAAAAGTGCTGGCAACGGGAATTGAGGACTGTGTCCTGGGGGTAATCCAGGAGGACCTGACGGGATTTGTAAAGGGCAGGCAGCTAAACACCAATGTGCGGAGGCTCCTCAACGTGATTATGATGCCATCGGTGGAGGGAGAAGCGGAGGTAGTAGCAGCTATGGACGCGGAGAAGGCCTTCGACCGGGTGGAGTGGGAGTATCTTTGGGAAGTGTTGCGGAGGTTTGGGTTCGGGGAGGGGTTAATCAGCTGGGTCAGGCTGCTATATAGAGCCCCGGTGGAGAGTGTGGCTACGAATCGGCGGAGGTCGGAGTACTTTCGGCTGTACCGAGGGACGGGGCAGGGGTGCCCCCTGTCCCCCTTGTTGTTTGCATTGGCAATTGAGCCTTTGGCAATGGCACTAAGGGAGTCCAGGGATGGAGGGGATTGGTCCGAGGGGGAGAGGAACATCGGGTGTCGCTGTATGCGGATGACCTGTTGCTGTATGTGGCAGATCCAGTGGAGGGGATGGTGGAGGCCATGCGGATCCTAAGTGAGTTTGGGGACTTCTCGGGCTATAAGCTCAATGTAGGGGAAAGTGAGCTCTTTGTGGTGCATCCAGGGGACCAGGGAAGGGGGATAGACGACCTACCATTGAAGAGGGCGGAAAGGAACTTTCGGTACTTGGGGATCCAGGGGGCTGGGAGTTGGGGGCCCTGCACAAGCTCAATTTGACGCGGTTGGTGGAGCAGATGGAGGAGGATTTCAAAAGATGGGATGTGCTGCCACTCTCGCTAGTGGGCAGGGTACAGTCGGTTAAAATGATGGTCCTCCCGAGGTTTCTCTTTGTGTTCCAGTGCCTTCTCATTATGATTACCAAGGCCATTTTTAAACGGGTAGGTAGGAGCATCATGGGTTTCGTGTGGGCAAATAAGACCCCGCGGGTAAAGAGGGTGTTTCTGGAGCGTAGCAGGGAGAGGGAGGGCTGGCACTGCCGAATCTGTGCGGTTATTATTGGGCAGCTAACGTGGCGATGATCCGTAAGTGGGTGATAGAGGGAGAGGGGGCGGCATGGAAGAGGTTGGAGATGGCGTCCTGCAGGGACACGAGCCTGAGGGCGCTGGTGACGGCACCGCTGCTGCTCTCGCCGACAAGGTACACCACGAGTCCGGTGGTGGCAGCAACGTTGAAGATCTGGGGGCAGTGGAGACGCCATAGGGGCGAGGTGGGAACCTCGGCTTGGTCCCCGATTCGGGAGAACCATCGGTTCGTCCCGGGAAGGATGGATGGGGGGTTTTGGAGCTGGCATCGGGCAGGGATTAGAAGAATGGGGACCTGTTTATAGATGGGACGTTTGCGAGCCTAGGGGCGCTGGAGGAGAAGTTTGGGTTACCCCCGGGAAATGCGTTCAGGTATATGCAAGTGAGGGCGTTTGTGAGGCGGCAGGTGAGGGAATTCCCGTTGCACCCGGCACAGGGGATTCAGGACAGGGTGATTTCGGGTGTATGGGTCGGAGAGGGCAAAGTTTTGGTGATCTATCAGGAGATGAAAGACGAGGAGGCCTCGGTAGAGTGAAAGGGCAAGTGGGAGGAGCAGCTTGGGGAGGAGAGAGATGAGGGTCTGTGGGCTGATGCCCCAAGTAGGGTTAACTCCTCTTCCTCTTGCGCCAGGCTCAGCCTAATACAATTTAAGGTTACTCATAGAGTGCATATGACAGGGGCAAGGTTGAGTAGGTTCTTTGGGATGGAGGACAGGTGTGGGAGGTGCTCGGGAAGCCTGGCGAATCAAGTCCACATGTTCTGGTCGTGCCCAGCACTGGATGGGTTCTGGAGAGGTTTCGCAGGACTATGTCCAAGGTGGTGAAAGTCCAGGTCAAGCCGAGCTGGGGGTTGGCACTATTTGGGGTTAACGGATGAGCCGCGAGTGCAGGAGGCAAAAGAGGCCGGTATCCTGGCCTTTGCGTCCTTGGTAGCCCGGCGGCGGATCTTGCTATTATGGAAGGACGCGAAGCCCCCCCAGTGTGGAAGCCTGGATAAATGGCATGGCAGGGTTCATTAAGCTGGAGAGGATAAAGTTTGTCTTGAGAGGGTCTGTGCAGGGGTTCTTCAGGCGGTGGCAACCGTTCCTAGACTATCTCGCGGAGCGCTAGGAAGAGGTCAGCAGCAGCAGCAACCCGGGAGGGGGGCGCTCTTTCGAGGGGGGTATTTGGGTGGGTGGGCAGTGTTTGGGGGGGGGGGGGGGGGGAGAAGAGGAGAGAGAGAAAGAGAGCTTCCCCAAGGGTATCTTTGAATGTCATATGGGGGGGGTTGCTATATAATGGGGGAAACCCAATGTATAAGTTTTGTATTATTTTCGATTGTTGTGTTTGTGCTCCTTATTCTTTTTGTTATGGGGGGGGGGGGGGGGGCTGTTTGTTAAAATTTTGTTGGAAAATCTGTATAAACCTATTTTTAAAAAAAAAGTAGCAGTCACTTTATTGGGAGTTTTCTATAGACCCCCCAATAGCAGCAGAGAGATAAAGGAACAGATTGGGCGTCAGATCTTGGAAAAGTGCAGAAGTAACAGAGTTGTTGTCATGGGTGACTTCAACTTCCCAAGATTTTGTTAGGTGTGTAGGAAGGATTCCTGACTCATATGCTGATAGGCCAACTAGGTTGGAGGCCATATTGGACTTGGTGCTTGGCAACGAACCAGGCCAGGTGTCAGATCTCAGTGGGAGAGCATTTTGGTGACGGTGACCACAACTCCTTGACCTTTACCATAGTCATGGAGAGGGATAGGAACACCGTATGGGAAGGTATTTAATTGGGGGAGGGAAATTATACTGCTATTAGACAGGAGCTGAGGAGCATAAAGTAGGAACAATTGTTCTTGGGGAAATGCACAACAGTAATGTAGAGATTGTTTAAGGAGCACTTGCTGCGAGTGCTGAATAGTTTTGTCCCACTGAGACGAGGAAGAAATGGTAAGGTGAAGGAGCCTTGGATGACAAGAGAAGTGGAGCTTCTAGTCAAGAGGAAGAAGGAAGCTTACGTAAGATTGAGGAAGCAAGGATCTGACTCGGAAGGAACTAAATGGACAGAGATAGAAGGGGGCATGAAAAAGCCGTGGCGGGAAGGATTAGGGAAAACCCCAAGGCGTTCTACAATTGAGAAATAAGAGGATGATCAGAGTGAGAGTAGGGCCGATCAGGGATAGTGAAGGGAACTTGTGCCTAGTGTCGGAGGAGATGGGGGGAGGCCCTAAATGAATATTTTGCTTCAGTATTCACTAGAGAGAGGGACCTTGTTGCTCATGAGAACAGCATGAACCAGGTTAATAGACTCAAACAGGTTGATATTAAGGAGGAGGAGGAGCTGGAAATTTTGAAAAGCATCAGGATCGAGAAGTCCCCTGGGCCTGACGGGATATACCCAAGGTTACTACGGGAAGCGAAGGAGGAGATTGCTGCGCCGTTGGCGATGATCTTTGCGACCTCGCTCTCCACTGGACTGGTACTGGATGATCGGAGGGAGGCAAATGTTGTTCCCCTGTTCAATAAAGGGAATAGGGAAATCACTGGGAATTACAGACCCATCATTCTTAAGTCTGTGGTGAGCAAAATATTGGAAAGGATTCTGAGAGATAGGATTTATGATTATTTAGAAAAACATAGTTTGGTTAAAGATAGTCAGCATGGCTTTGTGAGGGGCAGGTCATGCCTCACAAGCTTCACTGAATTCTTTGAGGATGTATCGAGACACATTGATGAAGGTCGGGCAGTGGATGTGCTGTATATGGATGTCAGTAAGGCTTTTGATAAGGTTCCCATGGTAGGCTCATTCAGAAAGTTAGGGGGCATGTGATACAAGGAAATTTGTTGTCTGGACACAGAATTGGCTGGCCGAAGGAAGACAGCGAGTGGTCGTGGATGGAAAGTATTCCGCCTGGAGGTCGGTGACCAGTGGTGTCCTGCAAGGATCTGTTCTGGGACCTCTGCTCTTTGTGGTTTTTATAAATGACTTGGATGAGGAAGTGGAAGGGTGGGTTAGTAAATTTACCAATGACATGAAGATTGAGGGATTGTAAATAGTGTTGAGGGTTGTTGCAGGTTACAGCAGGACATTGACAGGATGCAGAGCTGGGCTGAGAAGTGGCAGATGGGAGTTCAACCTTGATGAATGCGAAGTGATTCATTTTGGAAGGTCAAATTTGAACGCTGAATACAGGGTTAAAGGCAGGATTCTTGAAGTGTGGAGGAACAGAGGGATCTTGGGGTCCATGTACATAGATCCCGCAAGGTTGCCACACAGGTTGATAGGGTTGTTAAGGCGGCGTATGGTGTGTTGGCTTTCATTAACAGGGGGGTTGAGTTTAAGAGCCGCAAGGTTTTGCTGCAGCTTTATAAAACTCTAGTTAGACCACACTTGGAATATTGTGTCCCGTTCTGGTTGCCTCATTATAGGAAGGATGTGGATGCTTTGGAGAGGGTACAGAGATTTACCACGATGCTGCTGGACTGGAGGGCATGGCTTATGAAAAGTTGAGGGAGCTGGGGCTTTTCTCACTGGAGCGAAGAAGGCAGAGGGGTGACTTGATAGAGGTGTACAAGGTGATGAGCCATGGATAGAGTGGATAGCCAGATATTTTTCCCCAGGGTGGAAATGGCTGTCACGAGGGGACATAATTTTAAGGTGTTTGGAGGAAGGTATAGGGGAGATGTCAGAGGTAGGTTCTTTTCACAGAGAGTGGTGTGTGTGTGTGTAATGCACTGTCAGCAGAGGTGGTGGAGTCAGAGACATTAGGGACATTTAAGCGACTCTTAGATAAGCACATGGACAGCAGTAAATTGAAGGGGTGTAGGTTAGGTAGATCTTAGATTAGGATAAATGGTCGGCATAACATCGTAGGCTGAAGGGCCTATACAGTGCTGTACTGTTCTATGTTCTAAGTCAAGGATCCAGCTGCACAGGGAAGGGTCAAGTCCAAGGTTGCAGAGTTTGGTTATTAATCTTGTTGGTATAATGGTGTTGAAGGCGAGCTGTAGTCTATGAATAGCAGTCACGTGTAGGTGTCCTCGTTGTTGAGATGTGCGAGAGTTGATTGTAGGGCCAGAGAGATAGCATCTGATATGGATCGGTTGCCGCGGTAGGCGAACTGCAATGGGTCGAGACATCTCGATCACCCAAATTGGCTGAAGTCTGACATCTGCGATGCGGAGGACATCCACTCGGCACTTCTGGCTGAAGATTATTGTGAATACTTCAGCCTCATCTTTTGCACTGATGTGCTGGGCTCCTCCATCATTGAAGATGGGAACACTGGTGTAGCGTGTGGGTGGCTGAGGAAATGTTTTCAAAACTACCTGGATGTTAACGACACGGGTGAAGTTTCGGCAGCGGTGGTCTGGGAGGCATTAAAGGCAGTGGTTAGAGGGAGCTGCTCTCGATACAGGCCCACAGGGAGAAGGCAGACAGAGCAGAGACCGACTGACGGATAAAAGGAGATACTGCAGGTAAACAGGAGGTATGCAGAGAACCCAGAGGCAGGGCTTCTAAGGGAGCGACGGAGGCTATAGGCAGAGTTTGGCTTGTTAATTACAGGGAAGGCGGTGGAGCAGCTAAGGAAGGCGAGGGGGATTTATGAATATGGAGAGAAGGTCAGAAGAATGCTTGCGCAGCAGCTTAGAAAGCGGGAGGCAGCTGGGGAGATAGGGAAAGTAAAAGGACGGAGGCGGAACCTGGTCGGAGATTCGGCAGGGGTTAATAAGGTGTTCAAGGAGTTTTACAGTAGGTTATATGATTCGGAACCCCCAGCTGGGCTGGAGGGGATGAGGCACTTTTTAAGGGGGCTGAAGGTCCCAAAGGTGGATGGGGCGGTTGGTAGAAGGGCTGGGGACCCCGATCGGGTTGGAGGAAATAGCCGAGGGGCTGGAGGCCATGCAGTCGGGTAAAGCCCCGGGGACGGACAGGTACCCAGTGGAGTTTAATAAAAAGTTCTCTGGGATATTGGGGTCGCTGTTGATGAGGACATTCAATGAGGCAAGGGAGCGTGGGGTGCTTCTCCCGACGATGCCACAGGCCACTATCTCATTGATCCTGAAGCGGGACAAGGACCCAGGGCTATGCGGGTCCTACAGGCTGATATCAATACTAAGTGTTGACATCCAACTGTTGGCCAAAATCTTGTCCTCTAGGATTGAAGACTGCATTCCAGACGTGATTGGGGAGGACCAGACGGGATTCGTTAAGGGTAGGCAGTTGGTGGCCAATGTAAGAAAGGTTGCTAAATGTGATCATGATGCCCCCAGAAGGTAGGGACGTGGAGGTAGTGGTCACAATGTACGCAAAGGCGGCATTTGATCGGGTTGAATGGGAAAATCTGCGGGAGGTAGTGGGGCGGTTTGGATTTTGGCGGAGTTTCATTGACTGGGTCAGGCTGCTGTATCAGGCTCCTGTTGCGAGTGTACAGTCGAACAGGTCAACATCGGACTATTTCAGGCTGCACCGGGGGAAGAGACGGGGGTGCACCCTCTCCCCACTGCTGTTTGCGTTGGCCATAGAACAGCTGGGAATTGCACAGAGAGCCTCAAGGGGCTGGTCTGGAGGGGTGTGGAACACAAGAGTCTCACTATACGCAAAGGACATGCTCCTAAATATTTCGGACCCACTACAAGGGATGGAAGAAATAATGAGGATTCTGGGGGAATTTGGCCGGTTTTCGGGTTATAAACTGAATATGGGGAAAAGTGAGATGTTGGCGATCCAGGCAAGGGGGCAGGAGGCGCGATTGGGGGAGCTGCCGTTTAGGTGGTGGGAAGCTTTCGGTACCTAGGCATTCAGGTGGCGCGGGAATGGGAATGGCTACATAAGTTAAATTTGGCCCGATTAGTAGACCAAACGAAGGACGATTTTGGACGGTGGGATGCGCTCCCGTTGTCACTAGCTGGGAGGGTACAGACAGTGAAAATGACGGTCCTCCCGAGATTCCTGTTTGTGTTTCCCCATCTTTATTCCGCGGTCCTTCTTTAAATAGGTCAATAAGGTGATCACTGGCTTTGTATGGGCGAGTAAGGCCACGCGAGTAAAAAAAGGGGATGCTGGAGCGGAGCCGGGGAGAGGGAGGGCTGTCGCTGCCGAACTTTAGTAATTATTATTGGGCGGCGACTAAAGCCATGATTAAGAAGTGGGTGTTGTGGAGAGGGTCGTTGTGGGAGCGAGTGGAGGCGGCATCATGCAAGGGCATTAGCTTGGGGGCATTGGTAACGGCGCCTCTGCCGTTCCCACCGGCACGGTACTCCACCAGTCCCGTGGTGGCGGCGGCCCGGAGAGTCTGGGGGCAACGGAGCCATGTGGCAGCGGAGGGAGCATCAGTCTGGTCTCCAATCTGCAATAATCACCGGTTTGCCCCGGGAAGGCTGGATGGAGGGTTCCTGAGTTGGCAGAGAGCAGGGATTGAGAGGATGAGAGATATGTTTATAGAGGGGAGCTTTTCTAGCCTGAGTGAGCTGGAGGAGAAATTTGGATTGACGAGGGAAATGAGTTTAGGTACCTGCAGGCGCGGGACTTCCTACGCAGGCAGGTCTCAACCTTCCCGCTCCAACCGCCAAGGGGGATACAGGACAGGGTAGTTTCCAGAATGTGGGTGGGAGAAGGGAGGGTTTCTGACATTTACAAGGAACTCATGGGGTCAGAGGAGACGCAGTCCGAAGAGTTGAAACGCAAGAGGGAAGAGGAGTTAGGAGGAGAGATAGAGGATGGTCTCTGGGCAGACGCGTTGAGTAGAGTCTGATACAGTTCAAGGTCGTGCGCCGGGCTCACATGACAGTGGCTCAGATTAGCAGGTTCTTTGGAGTAGAAGATAGGTGCGCAAGGTGTGCGGGAGGGCCAGCGAACCATGTCCATTTGTTCTGGGCATGCCCGAAGCTTAGGGGATTCTGGCAGGGATTAGGTCAGTTATGTCTCTTCCCCCCATCTCCCCTTGTTGGGTCCTCACCAGCTGCTAGCAGCTATGTCCTTTAGGATCCAGACAGTTCAGTCCCTGGTGGTACTACCGAGCCACCCTTGGTGATGGACATTGAAGACACCCCACCTAGAGTACAACCTGCACCGTTGCCACCCTCAGTGCTTCTTCCAAGTGGTGCTCCAACATTGAGGACAGATTCATCAGCTATGGGGAGACAGGAATAGTGTTCAATTCTGGTCGCCACACTACCAGAAGGATGTGGAGGCTTTAGAGAGGGTGCAGAAGAGATTTACCAGAATGTTGCCTGGTATGGAGGGCATTAGCTATGAGGAGCGGTTGAATAAACTCGGTTTGTTCTCACTGGAACGAAGGAGGTTGAGGGGCGACCTGATAGAGGTCTACAAAATTATGAGGGGCATAGACAGAGTGGATAGTCAGAGGCTTTTCCCCGGGGTAGAGGGGTCAATTGCTAGGGGGCATAGGTTTAAGGTGAGAGGGGCAAGGTTTAGAGTAGATGTACGAGGCAAGTTTTTTACGCAGAGGGTAGTGGGTGCCTGGAACTCACTACCGGAGGAGGTGGTGGAAGCAGGGACGATAGTGACATTTAAGGGGCATCTTGACAAATACATGATTAAGATGGGAATAGAGGGATATGGACCCAGGAAGTGTAGAAGATTGTAGTTTAGTCGGGCATCATGGTCAGCACGGGCTTGGAGGGCCGAAGGGCCTGTTCCTGTGCTGTACATTTCTTTGTTTGTTCTTTGTTCAGGACGTGGTTATCAGCAGGAGAAATCCTTGCCCATGTTTGACGTGGTGCCATGAGACTTCATGGGATCTAAATTTGAGTGGGTGAGTGGCAGGACACATTGGGTGAGTGGCAGGACACATTGAGAGAGTGTCCGTGAAGCATAGGAGATCTTCAGCTTCATAAATAGAGGCACTGAATATAACAGTGCGGAAGTTAGGTAAGCCTTTGCATAGCTCTATTAGGTGACAACTAATGCATACAGTATCTATGTCTGGTCACCGCACTTCATGAAGGATGAGAAAGTCCATGATGTCGAGGATATATATATATATATATATTTTTTAAATAGAGCATTTGGGGTTGTCCCCCTTAGAGCAAAGGAGGTTGAAATGAGATCTGATAGAGAGGGACAAGATTAGCAGAAGTTTATAGTAGACAAAAACTGTCCCCATTAGCTGATAGTACAAGTACTAGGTAAAGGACACAGATTTAATGTTCTGGGCAAGAGATGCAGGGGTGAGGGGAAGACCTTTTTTTCAAAAAGAAAACAAACAGTAGTAATGACCTTGCTAGCTGGGTGGGCTGGTGGAAGAGACAATGAATGATTTCTAAAGGAAATTGGATGGAAACTTGAGAAATAAACCTGCAGGCCTATGCGGTTAAGAGGAGAATAAGAATGACTGGATTGCTCTAGATGGGCTCAATTGACCAAATGGTGTCCATGTATGTTGCAATGATTATGAGCCTAGCTGCCTGTCGTTTATACATGACTGAAGACCAGTCTGTCACATATCAATGTTCATTAATTGGCCATTTCTTTGTTCTTTTTTTCATGCTATAATTCCTCTCTTCTCATCCACACCATCATAAAGGAGCACAACAATTTCAGCAGAGACAGTTTTTTTGTTTTTAAACTTTTTTTAAATAAATCTGGAGAACGCAAGTCATTTATCTTTCCAATTAAGGGTCAGTTTAGCATGGACAGTGCCCTGGGGCCGGGATCAAACTCAGTTGCTAACCACTGCGCCACAGTGCTGTTCCCGACACCCATATTTTAATTAATGAGCCTTAGCAAAGCAAGTGGCAGTGCAGTATAGTGGCACAGTGGTTAGCATTGCTGCCTCATGGTGTCGAGGTCCCAGGTTCGATCCCGGCTCTGGGTCACTGTCCTTGAGAAGTTTGCACATTCTCCCAGTGTTTGTGTGGGTTTCGCCCCCACAACCCCAAGATGTGCAGGGTCGCTGGCCACGCTAAATTGGCCCTTAATTGGAAAAAAAATGAATTGGGTACTCCAAAATTTATTTTAAAAAAGCAAAGCAAGTGGCTAGTAGAGATCAAGAACGCCAGGCTCTACTGACCAGAGACTGCTTTGAAGAACTAAATTTTAGCAGCAGCACTGGAGGTTTAAAAAATGATTTGGAAACATTTAAAGTTAGGAACAAAAATACGAAAGTAAGAGTCACTACTGATGATAGTGATGGCTGAAAATTCAAACATTTTCCATAATTATCCGATGCTCACGCCCAATTTGATACTTAATTTACACTGGAGACAGCAAACTTCAAATTCATTTCCAAATCCATCAGCATCTCCCAAGGATATTATTCTAAACAAATCCTAAGATTTGCAGAAACACCGGAAGCACCCAAACTGCTTGGGGTCTCTAAACTCAGTTTAAATAAATAATTTTTACTGCATCACCAGAGAGTTCTTATATACCCAGGG
This sequence comes from Scyliorhinus torazame, assembly GCF_047496885.1. NCBI lineage: Eukaryota > Metazoa > Chordata > Chondrichthyes > Carcharhiniformes > Scyliorhinidae > Scyliorhinus > Scyliorhinus torazame. Next base: position 267,324,980 of record NC_092709.1, on the reverse strand, counting down.
ATCTGCCATTCACAAGTCTGTCTCAACTGGAGTCCACAGATTAACTTTCAGCTACGAGTACAAAAAAAACCCAAATGCTTGATTTAATTTTAACTAATTACTTGAAAACTGAAGACCGAATTCACCCCAATTCCCTGCACATGGAATTGAGTTAATTCAAAAATGCTAATATCCAGAGTACAATTTCCTATAGGTCCTTTACGTTCTCCTGTATTACAAAATCCAAGTATCAGTGTTGGACATAGGAAAAGAGAAAATGGTTAAATAGTACTTTGTGCTCCTCCATTGTCTCACCTCTGCCACGGCCACGCCTTCCTCGTTCAGCATGTCTATCACCTGGACCAACATCCACTCCATTTTCCTCAACTCGGTCTGCAAATAAAAATGCAAATTTCAGGAACTAGACAAAAAAACTTCAGTTATTACACACCAATCTTACATTCTATACTTACATTCCCTGCCACGATTTCCTCTGCCTCGTCTAGAAGAGATTGCACGACCCCGAGTTATTTTATCTCCACGCTTCTCTCGGTTTTCCTTATTTTCCAAGAGGCCATCTTTTCCAGATCCAAGGCTCTTCTTTTTTCCTACAGTCTCCCATGAAGTCTGTAAAATGACATTCCATCAATTCATTACTTGCTAGACAAGCATTCTAAGACCAAGTCATCTACATATACAAACCAGAGTATCTGGAAATATCAATACCCAAATTGCACATTAAACCCCCAGAGGTTTTCAGTAACTCACTTGGATCCATATGAGCTTCATGAAAAATGGCCAGCAAAACACTATCAGGATGTAAAAGCAATTCACTTTCATCCTCTTTTTGTAATACGGTTCTTGTTTTTCCAATGTGTACAGATTTGAATGCATTTTATAAGGATGTAAGCATGCTGAACAGTTGGAAAAACAAAATAAGGCCCATTTTGGCCATTACGCAATTGCAACTGGGAGTGGCCCAATCGCATCCATTTCCCGCTTTCAAATATTTATACAGTTCTTTTACATTACATTTGACAACATTCATACGATAAACATTTAACTGACATTTCTTCATTTTTCTTTGCATTCCTCAAATCAATCTCAATTCCATAACTCCATCTATACCAGTTCACCAAAAATACATTTAATTCTCTAAAAACATTTTGAAAACATCAGATTTTCAAAAAAAGTGTCCCGATTGTGGATGGGAGGAATACAAATTAAAACATTCAATTTCATGCACAGCAGAAGCCGACACTTATAACACATTACACCACCAAAATACTACCAAATCAAAATTCATACCCTCTCATTCATACAATTGCTGGTGAACCAATACTTAAGAAAAACCCCACCATTTTTAAGGACTCCTGAAATGTGTCAGAATCAGATGGCTGCTGGCATCCAAGTGAAGGCAGTTGAAACTTCAAATGCTGAAAATATACCAGTGCCCAAAATAAAAATTGAACATTGTACAGCTACAGTACCTCAAACTCAGCATCCTCAGAACAGAGGCCCAGATTTTAGATCAGGTGGATCGGGCCACAGGTCACTTGGGAGCATCAGATAAAGCGGCATGCGAAGCTGTTAACTAGTCTGGGGTCGCACCACACCAATGCAGCAATGAGCTAAATTGTCCAGCTCATCTTTAAATTTTTACTCAATTAAAATTGATGTGCAGAACATTATAGAAGAGCCTGGTTTTCAGACAAATCCAGTTTCTGGACAGCTGGATTTGAGACACTATATATAGAAATTCAGTTTGCCTAAAATATAGACTTGCAATCTGTTCCATCTATCCTCCTATGGGATTCCAGTGCTCTAATCATCAAGGATTCATACCACTCCCAAATACCATACTTATACCCAATTCAGTTTTTCTAATTAAGGGGCCAATCCACCTAACCCTGCACATCTTTGGGTTGTGGGGGCGAGACCCACGCAGACACGGGGAGAAAATGCAAACTCCACACAGACAGTGACCCAGGGCCAGGATCGAATCTGAGACCTCAGCGCCGTGAGGCAGCAGTGCTAACTACTTAGCCACTACTTATGCTGCCCCATACTTTCTAGGTACAAAATTCCATAAATCCTATACTCAAGTTTGGAGTGAGTTGTAAAGGAAGGGGAATCCAAGAGCTGTCCTCACCTGCCAATTGATTTGGGTCTCATGAAGTATTCGAAGGTAATCAGTCTCCATTTCTGCAGGTAGGCTAGGCATCTTTCATTTAAATATTTGCCAATACTGAACAAAATCCAGGTTACCAGGAAATGGAAGCACATCACCTGCATTTTATCTAAACTGGGTGTTCGTGCCTTGCACATTTGCCCATCTCCAACTATTCTGGAGGTAGATTAAGAAAAATGCCCAAGATTTGACCTCATACGAGTTGTTCAGCTGCTTTAAATTCACTTGCTATCTGTGGGGGATCCAGAGTTATATTTCAGCCCAAATGACTATGCTACTGTTCCTCAGGTCAAAGGCTTTCTCACTTAACTTAACTTAACCCCACAGATTTTGAATAAAGAGCCCGCAACCTGACTGTTTGCATCTCCATTCTATCCCCATGCTTATAATGGAGAGTGGGTTCACACGAGAAAACCCTGACTGTGTCCAAGATCTCTCAGCACACTTCTGTTGAGTGCAAAGACCACCAATCTGCTCATTATTTTCAGTCTTGGGTGAAATCATTTTCACATGTAACAGATTTTACTTTTTTATGTTTATTATTTTCTTAAAAACCTGTGCAAATCCACTTCACAAACCTATTTGCATGTAACTCTTCCAAACACTGGTTAAGAAGAAAAGTTTCTAGAAACAAAATACAATAGTGTCTCAAAACTGGCAACCTCAGGACAGGGGTAGTGTCGGATTTCAAGTCAGGTGATGTGGGCCAAGCCAGGCTGAGTGAGGTCAAATCTACCTGAGCCTGTGAACAGACTGCAAGCAGCAAAGCAGTTAACTAGTCCTTTGTCTCACTGCACCAATGTGGTGTTGAGCTGAGTCTTTCCTTTAATTTCACTCAATTAAAAATTGATGCATTCCACATTCTAAAAATGGCTGGCTTTTGGACAACTCCGGTGTTTGAACAGCCAGACGAGACAGTCTACAATACTTTCACAGTCAGGGAGCAATCAGACACAAAACAGTTGAGTAAGCAACACCTTTATCCATACCGTATCTGAATTTCCTTCCAGCAGCACATTGATAGCTCTGTTCACATCACCATTGCAGTCATGAAGTGCAACTATGCTTTCATCCGGGTTCTTTCCTGTGACTTCCATCAACTAAAATAAGAGTCCCATCTTTTAGAATTATTGTAGAAACATCTACATAGTACATTCAACATCTTGGAAAAAATACAAAAAGATTAATGCATAGCTTTCAAAAGGAGTCCTGTTGCCCACTATGCAACCAGAACTGGCCCTAGTAAGCTTTTAATCATCTTGATTTATATATTTGATATTGCACAAGCAAATTTCTCAAACTCAACTAATACAGTAAAATTTCTGTTGTCCAACACACGACCAACTAGAATTCTCCTATTAACCAGAATTCTGGGTTAGGTCCATCTTTTCATTAGAAATGTCAAACCCGCAAGTTATTAATGGCCTGTCCTCGCTCCAGTCTTAGCTCTCACTGTGCTGCTGCATTGTGTTTCTTTGGTATCAATCATTCAATTTGCACATTCCCGACCTCCCAAGGCCTCAACATCCACTTGATCATCGTGGAGTTTCCAAATGGATGAAAAGACAGAACTAATCTTGTATCTCCGTTAACCGGCATATTTTATTCACCAGCACCTTCCTCAGCATGCTGGGAACAGATTTTCCTGAACTTTGAAAACTGGACATTAAAACTTAATCAAATCCTGTCTGTATGGAGTTTGCACATTCTCCCAGTGTCTGCGTGTCTCACCCCCACAACCCAATACGATGTACAGGGTAGTGGAATTGATCATGCTAAATTGTCCCTTAGTTGGAAAAAAAAAAAATTGTGTACGCGTCAAAAAAAAAAAAAAAACAATCAATCGCATTTTGGCCTTTTGGCTAAGATGAAGTGTCAGATCAAGCACAAGATGAGATGAGGTGCAATGGCTCTTCTTGTCAGCTTGGATCTTTTATGTCTCTTGTGGAGACCATGAATTTGCCTCAATTTGAATGTGAATTGTTTTTTTGGAGCAAGCAAAGAGATACATTAAAGGTTTGCGTTGCTCACTCTGCGCACTGGTTTTGAAACTTTAAGGATGGGGTTAAAAGAAATTTAAAACTGATTTAGCCACTTGATAATGGGCAAGAGGTCAAATCTGCTTTTTAAAAATTTCCAACAAGAAAAGGAAAAGATCCAAGGAAAGGACCCAATATTTGTGGTTAACTAATAACGGTAACGGTAGTATTAAACTTGAAGAATCCTGGTATTTGATAGAGCAATCTCCCTGGTGATTCAGTCCTTAGAAATTCTGCTGCATGGTATGTCGTCCACCTGACTGAATCGGAGTAGGGGCTAGACAAGGAGCGATCGTGAGCCATGTCTCTTCGAGGAGAGTTCCCGATGGAGTTTGAAAATTGGCCACCATGCATTTGTAATCTTAATCTGAAAGCTGGGCCCATCAGGTTTGACACAGCACATTGTATGCAGTCTTAGAGAAAATATACAGAGGACAATGGTAATAACAGATAAATTAAAGAAAAAAAACATGGAATAAACTAGAGATAAAACAAAAATACTATACCAAAAAAAAAGGTAGCCTATTTACATTGCACTGACTGGCATTAGTGCAAAACTATAATATTTATTATTGCCACAAGTCGGCTTCCATTAACATTGCAATGAAGTTACTGTGAAAAGCCCCTAGTCGCCACATTCCAGCGCATGTTCGGGTACACAGAGGGAGAATTCCTAACAGCACATCTTTCGGGACTTGTGGGAGGAAACCGGAGCACCCGGAGGAAACCCACGTAGACACGGGGAGAACATGCAGACTCCGCACAGACAGTGACCCAAGCCGGAATTGAACCAGGGATCCTGGAGCTGTGAAACAACAGTGCTAACCAGTGTACTCATGCCACCCACAAATAATAAACTCAGCCGCCGCAGGAATGGAACCCAAAATGCTGGCCTTGCTCTGCATCACAAAACAGCAGTCTACCCAACTGAGCTAAACCGGCCCTGACAGATGGTTTCATTTTCTGTGCCCCTTGTGCTTCTTTGCACTTTTGAGATTACATAAAATTTACATTTTATTTCAGGACTTCAGTGAGTAGGCACCTACACTGAATGCATAGGACCAATTGCCCCTTTATCCTCCGTGGTGTTCCCTCCCTCCCCACCCTTTTCAATGGTTGTTCTTCCCACCCACCCCACCTCTCTCCTTCTCTTGCTCCCCACTAAATGAGATCACAAACATGTTTTCGAAGAGGCTCGTTTTCCCATATGGTGGAATCCTTCATCTGATCTGCTAACTGCAAATTTTATTTTTTCTAACTTTAAGAACTCCACTAGGTCGGAGAGCCAGTCTGAGGCTCTGGATGATGCTGCCAACTTCCATCCAAGCAGAAGTCTCTGCTGGGCAATCAGGGAGGTGAAACCCCAGGGTGTCAGTCCCTGTCCCACTTATCCCTGAAGAACTCACTCATGCGTGCCCAGTTTAGCTCCACCCTGCGCACCACCTTTAGCTGCGTCAAGACTCAGTCCTGCGGATGAGATGGAGTTGACCCTGTGTGGAGTTTCGACCCAGAGTCCTGCCTCTATCACTATGCCTAGCTCCTCCTTCCATTATTTTCACAACTCATCCAGTGGGGCCCTTACCTTTTCCAACAGTCGTCTGAATATGTCACCAAATTTACCTCCCCCTAGCAGTCCAATGCTGTCTGTCCTGTAGGGTGTGTCCAGGTATCTGGGATAATGTCATGATCTCCTGGCAAAGGAAGTCACGCAACTGCAAAGTACCGAAGCTTGTTCCCTTTTTAAGAGCACGGGTTTGTGTGTGAACTCCCCCAGGGAGTCTACTCTACCATCCACATACATGTCCCTCACGGCCAACACCCCTCCGTCCTCTCTCTACTTTGAAAATGGTGTTTTTTGCCAGAATAAATTTATGGTTCCTGCAGATGCAGGCTGCAGCAGACAAGACATGGAGTTTTAAATGGTGTCTGAGCTGATTCCAGGTCCTTAAGGTGGTTAGCACCACCAGGCTCCTCAAGTATTTGGTTGAAGGCATGGCGACCAGCATCCAGAGGGACACCCCATACAGGAGGCAGCCTCCATCTGCACGATCCACCTCCAGCTTTCCCCACCACCCCGCCCCGCCCTCGCCGCTGAGTGGTAAAATAGGACGTTCAGCAGAGCGAAGCCTTCCACATCGCCCTCTACGTAGGATAGCTTTTCATATTATAGGATTCTTTCCTGCCAAAGGCAATGATCAGTTTCTCAACCCTGAAGTAGGATTTGGGGACGAAGATCGGGAATAGGAACAGGAATCTTGGCAGCACCTTCACTTATATTGCCTGCACTCTTCCTGCAAGGGATCATAGAATCTACAGTGCAGAAGGAGGCCATTCGGCCCATCGAGTCTGCACCAGCTCTTGGAAAGAGCACCCTACCCAAGGTCTACACCTCCACCCTATCCCCATAACCCAGTAACCCCACCCAACACTAAGGGCAATTTTGGACACTATGGGCAATTTAGCATGGCCAATCCACCTAACCCGCACATCTTTGGACTGTGGGAGGAAACCGGAGCACCCGGAGGAAACCCACGCACACACGGGGAGGATGTGCAGACTCCGCACAGACAGTGACCCAAGCCGGAATCGAACCCGAGACCCTGGAGCTGTGAAGCATTTGTGCTATCCACAATGCTACCGTGCTGCCCGTGGGAGTGAGAGCTCTCTCCACAGGTCCCTTTTCATCTCCAGACTGGACACGTTCCATTTATAGAGCCTGCCCAGTCGCAAGCTCCCTGAATGCCCAGGTACCTAGTTTAAATGGCAGTGTCTCCAGCAAGATCACTTCTGGCAAGCGGATGGAGTCATAATCATGTTCAGCAGGCGCCTGATGTTCGATGAGTCCATATGACGCACTCCCATCAGGTCAATGTCTTTTTTGAACAGAGATCAGAGCCAGTGCCAGCGTTGGCGGCACAATCCCCGTCCATAGCAAGTCATTGCTATATCTACAGGTGCAGGGCTAGTTCTGCCGCAGATTCCTTGTACATGTTCACTGACAACCCACCTAGTCCTGGTGTCTTCCCCGACTGCATGGAATTAATATATTCCATGATCTCATCCAGCCCTAGTGGTGCTTCCAGTCCCTGTTTCTTTCCCTCCCCCACAACTGCTAAGTCCAGTCTATCGAGGAATTATTTAATCTTAGAGACCCCTCCGGGGGCTCAGAGCTGTTTGCAACGACACCTTTGATCTCATCTGGGACAGTGGCTATCCTACCGCTCCTGCTCTTCACCTGCGCTCCCTCTCGAGGCAACCTGCTTCCTTAGCTGCTATGCCAGCAGGCAGCTGGTCTTGTCTCCATGCTCATAGCTGGTGTCTGGCACAGCTGATTCACTGCTTTTTCCCTGTGGAGGGGCCAAATCCCATCTATAGTTTCTTCCTTTTCTCCAGCAGCTCCATGGTCAAGGTCGTGCCTATCGGCAATCCACTTCCAATATGGAGTCGATCAGCCATTGTCTAGCTGCCCTTTCTTACCTATCGCCAAGTGCCCTAAGCTCTATTATTTCCCCCTTATCACTGCCTTCAATGCCTCCCAGAACGTGGAGAGAGAGACCTCGCTGTATTGGGTGCAGGGTACACATCATGGCTTGAGACATTCTTTCGCAAAATAGCCTATCGGCTAGGAGGGCTGTACTCGGCCTCCTTGAGGGGGGGGGGGGGGGGGGGTTTTTTTGCTGGACCCAGCTCTTTTCCAACCTCACGTCCATGTAGTGTGGAGGGTGGCCAGAGTATATCGCGGAGTATTCCAACTCTCATCCCCTCGGAAGTACTCATCTCCCCACTATGAAGAAGTCTATGCATGAATAAGCTTTTGCATGTGGGATGAGTTCTCGGGCGGTTGAATCTCCGCTGGTCTACACCACCCCCCATCCCCTCCATAAAGTTGTCTAGCTGCACAGCTGAAAACTCGGTCAGGGATTTCTGCCATTATTTTCTTCATAAATTCTGCCGTCTCAGTTTGGGGCATATAGATTTATAAAGTACCACTGGGGACCCTTCCAGGATCCCACTTACCATTATGTATTGTCCCCCAGGGTCCGTCACAATGTTCGTCACTGCAAATGCTACTTTTGTTAAATTGCATGGCCACACCCCTTGGACTCATGTCAAAGAACGCCTGATAAATCCGTCCCACCCAGCTTTTCTTTACCCTGTCGGTCCTTAAATGTGCTGCGAGGCATTTAAGATGAGCAAATTCTCTGGATCTTTTCACCGGCATATTGAGTCTTCCACCCCCCACCCTCTTGTGTCAGAGTGCTGGACTAGGCCACGTCTGGTTCTGTGGTTGCCCTCTTACGCCATCCCTTCTTGAAGGACATCCTGAGAGGTTGATGTTTTTTGATCAGCTTTGAATATCCTTGGTTTATTAACACCCAAGTACACAAGGGTGTGTGTGGTTGATATCCTGTTGCCACCCTTGTGATTGGTCTGTTCCCTTGTCTGAACGAGCATCCTTTTCTCGTCTTCATTTGGTGGTGGGCATGCACCAGAGGAATAAAGACTTATGGTTGCAGCTTAGTCTTGTTTCACCCTGAACCCTTTTGCTCCTGGTCGTTCTCCAATTTTGATCCTGTCTTGTCAAGTGTTGGGAGACACTGACCACAATCCAAATCTATAGTTGCTGGTCCTCTCTGTACACAAGTATGTGGAATGGTGATAGTTCTAACTGTGCCAATGGTTGGGATTACGTTAGTGTGGTATATGTAAAACATCCTTGTAAAACTAGTATGCATTTCTTTTGATCTGGTGGGGTTAAGAATCAGTGATTGGTTGGTTGAGCTCAGTGGCCTAGATAGCTGGTTTGTGATGCAGAATAAGGCCAGCAGCGCGGATTCAATTCCCGTACCAGTATACCCGAACAGGCGCCGAAATGTGGCGACTAGAGGCTTTTCACAGTAACTTCATACTTGTGACAATAAACGGTTATTATTATCTTGCAGGGGTACAAGCGAGTCTGGTATCGAAAGGGAGGATGTTACAGTATGTCATTGAGGGGCCTCTCAACCTCCATCGTTCCAGTGAGAACAAACCAAGTTTATTCAACCTCTCCTCATAGCTAATGCCCTCCATACCAGGCAACATTCTGGTAAATCTCTTCTGCACCCTCTCTAAAGCCTCCGCTTCCTTTGGTAGTGTGGCGACCAGAATTGAACACTATACTCCAAGTGTGGCCTAACTAAGGTTCTATACAGCTGCAACATGACTTGCCAATTCTTATACTCAATGCCCCGGCCAATGAAGGCAAGCATGCCGTATGCCTTCTTGACTACCTTCTCCACCTGTGTTGCCCCTTTCAGTGACCTGTGGACCTGTACTCCAAGATCTCTTTGACTTTCAATACTCTTGAGGGTTCTACCATTCACTGTATATTCCCTACCTGCATTAGACCTTCCAAAATGCATTACCTCACATTTGTCCGGATTAAACTCCATCTGCCATCTCTCCGCCCAAGTCTCCAAACAATCTAAATCCTGCTGTATCCTCTGACAGCCCTCATCGCTATCCGCAATTCCACCAACTGCTGCCCTACCTGCATCAATCAACTTTGTGACCTCCGCGAAAAACTCTATCAAGTTAGTGAGACACGATCTCCCCTTCACAAAACCATGCTGCCTCTCACTAATACGTCCATTTGCTTCCAAATGGAGTAGATCCTGTCTCGAAGAATTCTCTCCAGTAATTTCCCTACCACTGAAGTAAGGCTCACCGGCCTGTAGTTCCCTGGATTATCCTTGCTACCCTTCTTAAACAGAGGAACAACATTGGCTATGCACCAGTCCTCCGGGACATCACCTGAAGAGAGTGAGGATCCAAAGATTTCTGTCAAGGCCTCCGCAATTTCCTCTCCAGCCTCCTTCAGTATTCTGGGGTAGATCCCATCAGGCCCTGGAGACTAATCTAACTTAATATTTTTTAAGACGCCCAACACCTCGTCTTTTTGGATCTCAATGTGATACCCTCTTGCTTTCTATGTACGTGTAAAAAGCCTTGGGATTTTCCTTAACCCTATTTGCCAATGACTTTTCGTGACCCCTTCTAGCCCTCCTGACTCCTTGCTTAAGTTCCTTCCTACTTTCCTTATATTCCACACAGGCTTCGTCTGTTCCCAGCCTTTTAGCCCTGACAAATGCCTCCTTTTTCTTTTTGACGAGGCCTACAATATCGCTCGTTATCCAAGGTTCCCGAAAATTGCCGTATTTATCCTTCTTCCTCACAGGAACATGCCGGTCCTGAATTCCTTTCAACTGACACTTGAAAGCCTCCCACATGTCAGATGTTGATTTGCCCTCAAACATCCGCCCCCAATCTAAGTTCTTCAGTTCCCGCCTAATATTGTTATAATTAGCCTTCCCCCAATTTAGCACATTCATCCTAGGACCACTCTTATCCTTGTCCACCAGCACCTTAAAACTTACTGAATTGTGGTCACTGTTCCCGAAATGCTCCCCTACTGAAACTTCTACCACCTGGCCGGGCTCATTCCCCAATACCAGGTCCAGTACCGCCCCTTCCCTAGTTGGACTGTCTACATATTGTTTTTAGAAGCCCTCCTGGATGCTCCTTACAAACTCTGCCCCGTCTCAGCCCCTGGCAGTAAGTGAGTCCCAGTCAATATTGGGGAAGTTGAAGTCTCCCATCACCACAACCCTGTTGTTTATACTCTTTTCCAAAATCTGTCTACCTATCTGCTCCTCTATCTCCCGCTGGCTGTTGGGAGGCCTGTAGTAAACCCCCAACATTGTGACTGCACCCTTCTTATTCCTGATCTCTACCCATATAGCCTCACTGCTGTGATATCCTCCCTAACCAGTAGCGCAACTCCGCCACCCCTTTTACATCCCCCTCTATCCCGCCTGAAACATCTAAATCCTGGAACGTTTAGCTGCCAACCCTGCCCTTCCCTCAACCAGGTCTCTGTAATGGCAACAACATCATAGTTCCAAGTACTAATCCAAGCTCTAAGTTCATCTGCCTTACCCATAATACTTCTTGCATTAAAACATATGCACTTCAGGCCACCAGACCCGCTGTGTTCAGCAACTTCTCCCTGTCTGCTCTGCCTCAGAGCCCCACTGTCCCTATTCCCTAGTTCTCCCTCAATGCTCTCACCTTCTGACCTACTGCTCCCGTGCCCACCCCCCTGCCATACTAGTTTAAACCCTCCAGTGTGACACTAGCAAATCTCGCGGCCAGGATATTTATGCCTCTCCAGTTTAGATGCAACCAGTTTATATAGGTCACACCTGCCCCGGAAGAGCTCCCAATGGTCCAGATAACGGAAACCCTCCCTCCTACACCAGCTGTTTAGCTGCTCTATCTTCCTATTTCTAGCCTCACTGGCACGTGGCACAGGGAGTAATCCCGAGATTACAACCCAAGAGGTCCTGTCTTTTAACTTTCTGCCGAGCTCCCTGAACTCCTGCTGCAGGACCTCATGCCCCTTCCTGCCTATGTCATTAGTACCAATATGTACAACGACCTCTGCCTGTTTGCCCTCCCCCTTCACGATGCCCTCTACCCGTTCGGAGACATCCTGGACCCTGGCACCAGGGAGGCAACATACCATCCTGGAGTATCTTTCACATCCACAGAAGCACCTATCTGTGTCCCTGACTATAGAGTCCGCTATTACTATTGCTCATCTGCGCTTTGGCACTCCCTTCTGAACATCAGAGCCAGCCGTGGTGCCACTGCTCTGGCTGCTGCCGTTTTCCCCTGATTGGATACTGTCGGGGGGGATAGCCTAAGTTCTTTAAAGGCTATTGATAAATGGGGAACCAGTGGATGTACCGTGCTTCGATTTTGAAAAAGCATTTTATAAGGTGCCGCACCAAAGTTATTGCAGAAAATAAAACCTCATGGCGTAAGGGGTAAAAGATTGGATGGATAGGAAACAGGGTAAATGTAATGGGTCATTTTCTGAGTGGCAGGATGTGAGAAGTGATGTGCAAAATGGATCAGTGCTAGGATCTCAACTGTTTTTCGAACAATTTATTCAAATGATTTGGATGAAGGGACAGAAGATATGGTTGCTTGATTTGATGACACAAAAGATAGATAGTAAAGTTAATTATGACAAGGACATAAGGAAGCTAAAGAAAATATAAATAGATGAGTGGGCAAAGATCTGGCATATGTGGGAAAAATGCAAGGTTGTCCACTTAGGCAGGACCAAAAAAAAAGCAACCAATTGCTGAGAAATTGCAGAGCTCTGAGACGCAGAGGGACCTGGCTGTCCTAGTGCATGAATTGCAAAAGGTTTGTCTGCGGTTGCAACAAGTAATTCGCAAAGTTTCTTCCCCCCGCTTCTTTTTATAAATTTAGAGTACCCAATTAATTTTTTCAAATTAAGGGTCAATTTAATGTGGCCATCCACCTACCCTGCACTTCTGTGTTGTGGGGGCGAATCCTATGCAAACACGGGGAGAATGTGCAAATTCACAGTGGCCCAGAGCCAGGATCAAATCTGGGACTTCTGCGCAGTGAGGCAGCAGTGCTAACCACTGCATCACCGTGTTGCCCTTGATTTGCACTGCTGCCTCAGTGCCAGGGACCCGGGTTCAATTGCAGCCTCAGGTGGAGTTTGCACATTCCACCAGTGTGTGTGTGGGTTTTCTCCCAGCGCTCCACTTTCCTCCCACAGTCCAAAGATGTGCAGATTGGTGGATTGGCCTTGCTATATTGCTCCCTCGTGTCCAAAAGGTTAGATGGGGGTTACTGAATTATGGGGTAGGGAGGGGGTGTGGCCTAGTTAGTGTTCTTTCTAAGGGCTAGAGCAGACTTGACAGACTGAATGGCCTCCTTCTGCGCAGTAGGGATTCAATTAAATATCACTTATTACAGGGGAATTGAATACAAGAGTGGGGAGGTTATGCTCCAGTTATACAAGACATTGGTGAGGCCAGATCTGGAGTAATATGTACAGTGGATACAGAAAGGACGTTTCCTCTTGTGGGATAATCTAGAAGTTAAGTATCACCTTTGAAAAATAAGGGGTTGACCACTTAAGACAGGTGAAAAGAAAATCTCTCAGAAGGCTGACACACTTGGGAATTCCCTCCCTCAAAATGGTAGTTGAGGTAGTCTTCGAATATTTTTAAAGCAGGGATAGGTGAAAGGTCATTGGCGTGGGTGGGAATGTGAATTGGAGGTTAAAATTAGGTCAGTCACAATCTTATTGGATGGTGGAGCAGGCCAGGCAGCCGACTTCTAATTTACTTTGACAAAGTCATCCAGACTCAAAAGGTTGGCTCCCTTCTCTTCCCACAGACGCAATCAGACCTGCTGAGGTTGTCCAGTTTTTGTTTTTATTTTAGATTCCAGAATCTGCAGTAATTTGCTTATATCTGCTCTCAATTGGTCTGTTTGTATGTTCTATGTAAACTGACTTTGTATTATTTCACAACTGAATTCTTACTCACTTGCTTCACTTTCTCTTCGAAATCTGCATCGTTCTTATCATAGATCATTTGCGCAAGTCGAATCTGTTCTGCTGTAGCCTAAAACATAATAAGTGGATTAACTGTTAAGGTGTGTTTTCAGAACAAGCATCAACCACCATTAAAACCTTACATCTCTATCATACTTGTTATATGTTTATTCAAAGTCTGTGAATTCTAAGCAGAAGAGAGAACAGAAGTTTTGCATATTGAATAGGGAGATATCAAAGTATTGAAGCTTCTGAGCACAGCAATTGAGGTGCTGAGATGAATCGGAATCAGATCGAAAAATTCCATTGGGGTGGGGGGGGGAATAACTCGTCAAAAAGCAAACCACTTAATGATTGGAGATCAAAGTTATCTGGTTTAGAGGTTGTATGCAACAAAGAGAGGAATGGCTAGAAGGAACATGACTTCAAACAGGTACCCAAACTCCAAATTCACACAAGTCAGCTGAATAAACTTCAAGGTAGTTAAAATCACAAACTAAGGTTGCGGAGAGAATACAGAAGTGAAAGATAGCTCAGCATGGGGTCCAATAACAAATAGAAATTGTAGTACTGTACTTAGCTTGAGGTGGCAATGGCTGCAGGTAGAATGCACCACAGTAATGGTGGCAAATGAGTTTGTAAACACCATGAAGCAATGGAGGAAAGGGAGTTCAGAGCTACAGCAGGAAGTGGGTTTAGTGGAAGAAGACAATAGGGAGTAGATGGTTTCAACCTTAGTAACAAATAAGCTAATGAAGTCTTCATCATGGACATGGGGAGGAAGAAAAAGCTTGAGAAAGGTTTTAAGAAGCCATTTGGTAGTGGAGAAAGGAAGTCATATTTGCTCTCCAGGATGAGCCCACAGTAATAAGCAGTTCTGCCAGTCATCAGTCCATTAGCATTTCGTCAAGTCAGCCAGGTATGAATGGCTAAAACCATTGCGTATGAGATACATTCACCAAGTGTACAGTCCAAAGAGGTGGCCAAGCCAGAAAGAAAATAATCAAAACAGGAGGGCAGTAGTGATTTTGGCAGGGACAGTGGAAACAGTAGATGCAAAATGGTTGAATAATCGGTTTCTGTAGAAGAGCACAGGCTGGCCTTCTTAAAAATTCATTTTGCAGGATGTGGGTGCTGACGAGGCCAGCATTTATTGCCCATCCTTATTTGCCCTTCAGAATATGCTGCTGCAGTCCACGGTGTAGGTATGTCCACAGTGGTGTTAGTGAGGGAATTTGAGGATTTTTACCCAGCGACAGTGAAGGAATGGCGATACATTTCAAATCAGGATGGTGAAAAAGGATGGGAACCTCCAGGTGGTGGTGTTCCAAGGTATCTGTTGCTCGATGCAGTTTGGAAGGTGCTGCTCAAGGAACTTTGGTGCATTACTGCAGTGCATCTTGAGGATGGTACATATGGCTGCCACTGTTCATCAGTGGTAGAGGGGCTGAATATTTGCAGAAGGATACCAATCAAGTGGGCTGCTTTGTCCTAGATGGCATTGCACTTTTGTTGGAGCTGCACTCATTCAGGCAAATGGAGAGTATTCCACTACACTCCCTAACTTGTGATGGATAGGCTTTTTTTGGGGGGGGGGGGGGGGTGAAGGATTCTTTGTAGTAGGATAAGTGGGTAATGAGGAACACAAGTGGTCAGAAATGGTCAAACGCAGTTGTGAGTACAGCTCGGAAGATAACTTTTTCTTGGTAATGTGCTTCAAAATTATGCATGTCACAAATTCTTCTTCCATTTACAGTAAAGCACCGAGATCCAATTATCTAGAGTAAATTTTAATGAAACAAGCCTGTTTTAAACATGTAAGAAAGTGTTACTTTACTGAAGAATTCTACCGCGGTGCTAAGAATTCTACCGTGGTGCTTCCGCAGAGCAAAATCCAATGGCCCATTAGCTTAAACTTTTCCTCTACCTTTCAAAGTCTGACAGGAATGACAGTGATTCAGAAGAACAATGAACAAGTACTTGGGTGCCCCAACTGATTTCACAGGTAGGTGAAACAAGAATAGAATCACAATCACAACTGTTATGGTGCAGGACGCGGACATTTAGCCGATCATGTCTGCACAAACACTCCAAAAAAGCATTACGATTGGCGCAATTTAGCATGGCAAATCCACCTAACCTACACATCGTTTGGACTGTGGGAGGAAACCAGAGTACCAGGAGGAAACCCACAGAGTGTACACACTCTACAATATGGTCCACGGCTGGAATTGAACCTGGGTCCCTGGCGATGAGGCAACAGGGCTAACTACTTTG
Organism: Scyliorhinus torazame; assembly: GCF_047496885.1. NCBI lineage: Eukaryota > Metazoa > Chordata > Chondrichthyes > Carcharhiniformes > Scyliorhinidae > Scyliorhinus > Scyliorhinus torazame. The sequence continues at coordinate 267,309,061 of NC_092709.1, read as the reverse complement.
TCACCCTGGCCTGTAGTGCTTCCACTGAGAGCAAAATCCAATGGCCCATCAGCTTAAACTTTTTCTATACTTTTCAGAAGTCTACTGTGTTCATGATGTAATTCAGAATGGTAGCGATTCGATTTTATTTATTCATGTTAAATTCAAAAACTATTTGGATATAACACAATACAATATCGGGGTTACAACATCGGGGTAAATTACTCAATGATTCCTTAACAGTTACATAGTACTTACTACAGCATACTCCACATACAAAAGAGTTGGCTTTTCACTCAGTGAAACCACAATCCTCCACCAACCCTCCCGATCAACATCAACATCTTCAGTCATTGCTATTGATGGGGAGAGTTTAGGAGCCACTTTTACTTTCCATGGCACAGCAATTAGCTTTTTCAGAAGGTCATCAAAGAAGGGAGATCCAGCACTCAGATGTGCGACTCCAGTCTTCCAAACATTGTGCAACCAAATCTTTAACCTGTGCCTCAAAGACTCATGGAGGGAGAAGTGGGTTGAGTTCATGAATCGCTTGCATCAGTACTGGGGGAGATGGAGGTTGTACCATTGGGGTGGTCTAAACCTGGACCATGCTCGGACCAGTTTTCCAGCAAGCCGCATAGCTAGGGATGTAGAAAGGGCTTTAAATTAAACAAGGGGATGGGGAGGGATCAAGCTTCGGTAGATATAGAAAATCAAGGCGTCTCCGTTGGTGATCACCCACTATATGAGCATGACTGTCCATCTAAGAAACCGCTGTGTTACTGGTCATGGGTTTTGAGAGTCTTGCATGGCTGAAGCGCCCGATCAGAAGTGGCATCTCTGACTGCTCACTTGGCTGGTGTTTCCAGGAGGTGGGATTGGTCCTTTGACTCAAGATCACTGGTATTCCTTTCTCAGGCCTCCTCGAGCTGCTGGGTATTCTCGAAGTGTCCCTTCAATCAGGAGGTTCCTCCAAGTAGGTCTCTTCTGATCCAAGGCCTCCCACACATTGATGTCTATGTTGCATTTCTTGAGGTAAGCCTTCAGGGTGTCTTTGAGGTGCTTCCTTTGTCCTCCTATTTCGGGAGCCTTCCTGTAGCTGAGCAAGATGATTGCTTTGGCATTTGAAATTCTTGCGCCTAAATACATAGCCGGACCAGCGGAGTTAGTTTAGGATAATCATGGCCTCTATGCAGATGCCCCTGGCTTCCTCAGAGGCTCTAATATTAGTACTCCCGTCCTCCAAGCAGATGAGGAGAATCTGTCTCAGACACGGTTGATGGTACCTCCAAGGCCTTATTATTTATTTATTTTATTTTTATTGAGGTGGTGCCTGTATGTAGCCCAAGTTTCTCAGCCAAATAGAAGAGTTGGGAGGATGACTGCC